>NC_056735.1:998275471-998302971 GCF_019279795.1 Protopterus annectens | reverse complement strand
TGAGGCATACCTCTTTGGACTACACAAAGAGAGAAACATGATGGAGCTGTCCAGATATATGTCTGAGACAGGTATGAATCTCACCTTGAGAAGCATCCTACCATCAATGAGAATGATGTTACAACACAAACAAAATATTATTGACTTCAACAATTACCTTAGCTTTTGGTGTTATTCGAAGGGGGTACAATATATGTAGCCTGGGAGATATTAACAGGAAGTCCAAACTGCTTTGCCGGGGATGATCTACACTTATCCCCTCAAAGGCTTTTATGTATTGGTTAAATCTTTATCCACCCCCATAGGCAACGTCAGCCTTCTACTGCTTCCAATGTAGTAAAACAAAATCTGTATAACATAAAGATTTTCTTCACAGTGATCATTGCTGCAGTAGCCTTAGCTACACGGGCTATATCCTACATGGGATATAACAGCTGGGCAGCTTCAGGGTACCTTCCATTCATCTAAACTATTAATTAGCTCAAGCTAAGCTGACTAAAAAGACAGGCTTGGGCATCACGTCCCCCAAAGCTTTCCTGCTAATGAGAAGAGCAGTCAGCTGAGGGTTTCAAGGATCATCGGTTTGTTAACACCACTCCTTTGCAGGACAGATATGTTCCTTCAGGGAAAAAAGCTTCCATGTTATTTTTTTACTTGTTTTAAGTAACTTTTTTTATGAGAAGTAAGTATGTTTTGACAGGAAAAAGTTTTTTTTTCCTTTGACCGTCTTATGAATTTTGTGTAGTTTTAAACAGGAATGCACTTTTTCACTTTTATAGTTAACAGTTGTTTAAAACTATTTTGTCTGTGAAGAAACTGTGTTTATTTTAATTTCTGGGGCTAGGAAAAGTGCTTAATTTGCCTTTTACTGTGTTTTTTTTGTGAGAAAAAGTATTTTTTGCTACTGTTCTCTTTTACTGACTAATTCTGATAAGCTTCCCCATTTTCAGCATGAACATGGAACAATCTATCCGTTCTTCAGTTGGACATTCTTTCAGCTACAAAATGAAAAAAGATTGTTAAGCAACCTTTGCCACCACAGGCTGGTCATTTACTTCACCCACAGGTGGGAGACTGCTGTGGCCAAAGCTGGTTCCTCAGACCATTCACCTTTTCCTTCTGATCCTTGTTGTCCATACAGAAACCATGGACCAGGAGTTTGCCACATCCTCTACAACCGTTGGAGTTCCCTTGGTGGTCAAAGGGAGAGCCACTTTTGTTGGCCATTGGAAAAGGGGCAAGGAATGTACCCTGTGTAGCAACAATGTTGTACCCATCCCTGGGAAAGATGTTGCTGGCAATATTGGATCTGTTCTCCCTAATTTTCCTGTTAAAATAAGATAGAAAACTAAACATTTATCTTCTGTGTCACTTACTCTGGACAGGAGTAATTTATTTAGGCTTTGCACAGGGTCTCCTGCAGGCTCTTGACCCTTTCTGTAAACTGGTTTCTGATGAAAGAAAATGAGATTCCTGTTTCCCTAAAGAGTTTCTGAATTTGGAATCTTTTCGGATCTCTGAAGAGCCAGGTGCACATATTTTCCCCTCCTGTTTCAGATTCATATTCTGAGGAGAGTGTGGTATCTAATTCTCCCTGTGACAGAATTTCTTTTTCTGAGACTATCTCTAGGATGAATCAGTGTTTTCAGTGGGAGAATACTGTGATTTCCAAGTCCCTCAAAAATATTATGATTTGCTACAACTGGAATTTACAGAACCTTCAGTTATCTCCCAGTGCTGAGAGCAGTGTAGGATGTTTTTTGTTACAGCCCATATCAGTCTCAAGTTTGTTACACTAGTCCCAGATCTGTCCCAACAGCTGCAGCTTTAGTAAATCTGCCTGCTCCCAAGCATTTTGCTAATTCTAATCCTTCTGCTTCTTAAGAGGATGGTAAAGTTTTTGATAAGTTTGGGGGAAAAGTGTATGTTTCTTCAATTTTGATTTTTAGAACTCTAAACTGTCAGGTTCATATGTTAGCATTTATCCTGACTAATTGTGAAGGTATGAAGAATGTTTTGGCTTCAGTGTCCTCTTTTGAGGGAAAATCTGCATTATGCAGTTTTGTTTCTTCTATTTCTCAAGTCACTACTCATTGTCTGAAATGTGTTTATGACTTGTGGATACTACATCCAGGCCTGCTGCTACTGGTACTGTTTTAAGGTGGTTTGCCTGGGTAAAGTCTCAGAAACTCACAGAGGAAGTACAATTCTGGATTTTCACTTGGACAGAGATTTAGTTTTTGTAACCTATGTTGTACGGGTTATCAAAAAGTGTGATGAGAAAGGTAAGCTGATTCAAGGAATCTCTCAGATTTTTCAGCTCTCCTTCTCTTAATTCACCAAGGGATTTATTGCTCTCTTATCTAATTTTGGAAATAAACCAAATAAACTATCTCATCAGAATGCCAGTCAGCAGATGTATAAAAAAACAATGGCAGGGAAGTTACAAAAAGAAAGCAGGACCCCCCCCCCATAACAGAGCACAGTCAAATAAATTAGAAGGACTATATAAGGGATCTTGTCTGCTGACCTAGAAGTCCCAGAAAGTTGAATCTCCATTTTTCTATTTGGCAGCAGAGAGTGTAAGACAAATAGGAGGTGAATGTGATTCATCTGTGAAATTCCTCCTTTTCAGAGGATTCATCCTCATCTGCCAAACCAAAGCAAACTCTTCTCTTTCCTCCTGTCCTACATCATATGTTGTTTCAAAGGTAATAGAAGCCATTCCTCTTCCTCAGGGAAAGTATTTGACTTAAGAATGCTTTTAGTACCAATGAAAGAAAAATCTTGGAGACCTGTTCTGGATTTTTTTCCTGAACCAGTTTGTGATAGTGCTCAACTTCAAAATGCAGTCGTTGCACAACCTGTTACCCCTTCTTCCTAATTTGAGTTTTCTAGTAGCATTATATTTAAAAGATGCACGTCATCACATTCTTATTCATTCAAATTTCAGATGTTTCTTAAGATTATTTGTGTCTGGGTCACATTATCAGTTCTCTGCCTTACCCTTTGGGCTATCCACTGCTTGAAGGGTGATCACAAAAGTGTCTAGCTCTAGTGAAAGCCCATTGCAGGCTACAGGGTATCCATACTTTTCCATATTTAGATGACTTGCTTATCATTGCAGAATCCTTTTCAAAGTGTTAGGAGTCTGCTTCCTGTTTAAGAGATCTCCTATGCAGACCGGGTTTCCACAAGAAATTTCAAAAGCCTTTTTTGACTCTATCTCATAGTAATGTGTTTCTGAGTTGCATGCAAGACACCTACATACAAAGAGTTTTTCCTCCTCAGGAAAAAAGGATCTATATTTAGATCTATTTCAGGGGTTTTCCACTCAGACGACCATCACAGTGAGGGAATGCCTCAGGATTCTTGGTCTCACAGCTTCCATGATTCTCATGATACCTCCTGCAAAACTCCACATTAGAAAGACACAATGGTATATCAAATCTTATTAGTCTCAGCATCAACACCCATTGTCCTTTCAAATTTCAATTCTGAGATTTACAATAAAGGAAATCAGTTGGTGGAGACATCAAATCTATCAGAAAGAATCCAAGTCTCCCATTCTCCCCTCCTGCTCCAAAGACGTCAGTCAAACAGGTACCTCAGACTTTGCTTGAGGAGCAGTACTGATGTGTATAAAAGTACAGGGACTTTGGGCAAGAAAGGCAGACTAAAAACACATAAACATAATAGGGACGTTAACTCTTATAAATAATTTCAACTCTCTGAATCATCTGTGGTCTTTGACCTCTTCAAGTGCTTATATACAGCGCCACAGTGATGTGGTACATAAACAAGCAATGGGGAATCAGATCTTACCCTCTATGCAGAACACGCATGTTAGTGTGGGATACAGCTTTACAGTGCAATTTCACTCTACAGGCATCTTACATTCCATTACAGTAAAACTGTGTGGCAGACAAGCTGAGTAGGACCAAGGCAGACCCTCATGAATGGAAACTGAATTAGGGGTTCTTTCAAGATTTCATCAATCTGTTGGGAATTCCTTGGGTTGACCTTTTTGCCACCTCTCTAAACAATCAACTGGCAAAATTCTGTTCCAGGACTTCATTTAAGAAAGCCTGGGAAACAGATTCCTTTTCTTTCTCTTGGACAAAATGTTCCTGTTTGCTTTTCCACCCTTTCCACCTATTCCAGGGTACTTCCGAAGATTCAGAAAGACTCCCCAAGATCCCTGTGGGACTCCCTTCTGGATCAAATAACTTTGGCTCTCCCTTTGTTTGGAATTGGCCAGGTATAATTACTGCAAGCTTCCTCACAGACTGGATTTACTCACCCAAGATCAAGGGTGTATTATACATCCCAACCCCAAACAATTTTGACTGGCTGCCTGGATAATATTGTTTAAGCACCTGTTTTCTGTGGACATGTAGCAGGTATCATTGAACTCAAGAAAGCCTGCTACTAGAAAATCATATATTAGCAAATGGAAAAGGTTTTCTAGTTTGTGCCAACAAAAGAATCAATACTCATTCAGGGCTAGTGTTTCTCTGGTGTTACTGTATTTGTATGAGTAACTATCCTATGGCCTGTCTTACTCCTCTATTAACATTATTATTTTTTTTTATTTTAGCATGTCTTCCTATGGAGCTTGTTTTTCAATGCAATATCATGTGAAAATATTTTTGAAAGGGGCATTACATAAGAATCTTCCTAGAAAACTGGTGGATTCTCCTTGGGATCTTAATTTTGTGTTAGAGAAGCTATACTTGCTCTATTTGAACCATTCTAATTTGTCTGCCTTAATGTTCTTAACATAGAAAACAGTTATGCTGATTGGTCTGACCTCTGCAAAAAGTGTGTCAGAGTTGCAAGCTCATACGGTGGGTCAGTCTTATCTCATCTTCCACAAAGACAATATTTATTTGAGAACTACTCCTTCTCTTATACCTAAAGTGGTTACTCCTTCTCTTATACCTAAAGTGGTTACTCCTTCTCTTATACCTAAAGTGGTTACTCCTTCTCTTATACCTAAAGTGGTTACTCCTTCATTTATACCTAAAGTGGTATCTGACTATACTTTAAGACCCTCATCCTATCGTCCTCTTGTCTTTTCAGAACCCACAAATGAGAGAGAAAGGATACTTCATACCTTGGATGTCCACAGACAACTCAGGTATTAACTGGAGAAAAAAGAATCTTTCAGAACCTCTGATCAGTTGTTAATTTCTTGTGACAGTAAGAAGAAGGGGTAACCTGCATCAAAGCAGAATATTTCCAATTGGTTGTTTCATGACATTACTTTTTGTTATTCCCACTAGAAAAAAAAAATAACTGTGGAATGGTCAAAGCTCACACTACTATAGCCTTGCCTTAATTTATGAATTTTTGAAAGGGTTGTACTTGAGAAGTATTCTAAAAGCAGCAATTTGGCCCTCTGTGCATACTTTTACAAAGGCCTATATAGAGTACATTCCTCCATTCTCTGGGAGGGGGGAATGGTTTAGCATAATGGTTTTGATTTTCACCTCATAGGCACAAAGTACAGGCTTTGATTTTTATATAGGGTTATTGGTTTACAATGGCCTTTCAGGGCAGTCAGCCTAGTATTTTGCTATGAACCTATGAACAAGGTAGGCCTACTGGACACAAAGACTCTTTTTAGGGGTGGCCCGGGGTGCAATGCCTGTTAAATAACTTGCTCAAGGTTACACAGCAGGCAAATGAGGGCCGTGGAAATCAAACCCTGCACCACAGGAACTACAGCCTCACAGCATTAACCCCTGCACCAACTGCCAGACAAAATTAAGATCTGAAGGAGAAGCCACCAGTTTTCTGGGAGAATTCTAACATAATGCTCTAAAGTAAATGTTTAAGTGATTATTGCTGCAGTAGCCACACCCCCTCCCTCCACCCCTCTTGTTATTTGTGCGTTTTTCATTCCAGGATGTGGACATTTTTTTTCTTTACACAGCAATATGCTCTGAGGGCATAGCCTTCCTCTCTTAGCTGGAATGAAAGCTATGAAGGGTTTCACACCCACACCTGTCTTTTTAGTCAGCTGAATCCAAGCTGAATAATAGTTTGGGCACATGGAAGGGTGGCTTGAAGCTTTGGAAGCTGGGCAGCTGTTATATCTTATGTGGGGTATACCCAACAGCTAAGGCTTCTGAGCATCTACTGTCATGGTAAGTTTACTTGCACAACTGTACTGTACTGTATTGCTGTTCAATGCTAAAAGCCTTAACAAAAAGCGCCACTCCCTACAAATGCTCCTTACCCGGGAATAAATCAATATATGTCTCATCATTGAGACCTGGCTTAAGACCAATGGCAGCACTTTATCAGTACCTGCCACACATTTAGGCCCATCTCATTAGATGGAATCAATAAAAGCAGCAGTATCTCCATATTCTTAAAAAGCCATTTCACGTCCAGACTCATTAGTCAAGATATCGACCAAGAACTCCTCCACATCCAACTTTCTATTAACCAAACCCTTTTCATATCATAACTAACTATAGGAGCACCTCAGCTCATACCTCTTGCCTAACCACTATGGAGTTGCCACGCATTAAGCTAAACAACATTCTCCTAGGAGACTTCAACTATTCATCCATTAACTTAGAGACTTACACATCCTCAAATGTGTATGCTCCGAAATATCTGAACCAGTTAGTCCTCATCCCAATCAGTGGCAATAAAATTCTGGACTTGCTCCTTACCAATATGGGGCAGCTTTGCTCCACATCAGTTGTAACTAATTCTATCATCAAATTGGACTACAAATCAGTCACATTCACCTTAAGACTTAAGTTGGAAACATCTTCCAATATCCTGGGATTCAGAGATTATGCCAAGGGAAATCTAAAACTGAGCAACGATGTGACTGAGTTCAAAAAACCCTTCCATTTTGATGATTCCAGTGTTTATGTGGAATCTTTTGCCTCCAAATGTCATGCACATATAAATAGCGGCATAGATGCATCCCTCCCTCTCATAAGCAAATACAATGCCAAATTCAAAAATAGACCCCTGTGGTTGAACCCTAATATAATCAGGCTCCACAATAAAAGAAAACTTGCTGTATGCAAAACTAAATGTAACTGTCAAACTGCCAGTAATGTTCTTGATAAACTTAGCATGGAACGTTGGATCCTGATCATACCAGTCAAAGCCAGAGATGAGGTAAAAATAACCATCCAGGTGAAGGATAACCACGCACCTTCTTTAACTATGTTAGAAACCTCAGAAGCAATGCTCAGCACTGCATAGAGCTAATAGTAAAGGATATCAAAGGTACCTAAAGGACAAAGTCAGTCTTCCAGCTGATAAATTTAGTTCAAACTTCACACCTCTCTCATCTCCTATATTCCCATATCAAATACCTGCAGCTACAACCCCTCCTCAAATCTCCCACGAATAAGTCTTCAAGGGGCTACCCAAGCAAGAACACTACATCTATGGGCTCGGACAACATACTGGGCTGCCTACTGGTCAGTTTGAAACATGTCTTGTCAGATCACCTACAGATGTTAATCAATATCAGCCTCCAAATATGCTTCGACATATGAATGGAGGACAGCAACACCCATCCCTTTGCACAAAGACAGGGCATCAACAGACCTATGTAATTATAGACCCATAAGGCTGATGAACCTCAGCTGTAAGGCCATGGAAAGGATCATTATGGATTAATAAATAATGACGTTAGCAACTTACAAACTCTTGACTCTAGCCAGTGTGGATTTAGGGCAGATCCTGCCTACTTAACCTGGTTGATTTCTTTGAAAAGTTTACTAAAGCAAGGGATGTGGGAAGATAAGAACATACTGCATATCTAGACCTTGCAAAGGCATTCAGCACCATCCCACTCTCAGTTGTCACAGATAACCTCTCCCAGCAGTATGTAAATCTCAACTTACCTCACTGGATAGCACATTACCTCACAAATAGATCCCAGGAAATTAGGATGGTGGCTCTTCCTCCTCCAAAAGACCAACCACTAGTGGAATACCCTAAGGATCAGTCCATGGACCACTGCTATTTGGCATTTACTTCTTGAAAGTCAAAGCAAATGTTAAGGGTTTATGGATGACCAAGTCTGCAGATGACTGTAAAGTTGGTGTCATCCTAATGTCCTCAGAGGACACTAACATCATCCAGAAGAGCCTTTCCTAAACAAATAACTGTTGTGAAAACCTGGTTAATGCCAATAAATGTACAGTTGTATCCTTTGGCAAGCATGACTTCTATTGTAACTATCACACTGACAACACACCCCTGAAAGTTGATCCAGTAGCCAGGGACCTGGGAAGCTATACTGACAATGATCTGTCCTTTTATTATCACGTATCTCCTATTGTAAGGACATCTTTCTTCATTGCACAGCCTTTATCTAAAGGTATCTCATCCAGATCCAGGGATGTAATTATTCCACTGTACTGGGTTTTCATCAGGCCAGTCACAGATATAGTGCCCCATTCGGTATGTGCCTGTTGAAACCCTTGTCACAACTGGCCAACTACCATGCTTTCTCATGAAATCAAGGGCCAGAATCACAAAAAGCTATGCAGACTGTCTGAAAGTCTTATCCCTCTTTTCTAAGAGGGGACCCTTGTCTTGCTTATAGAGCCTTTGCAGATCCTATCCTTTCAGACGTATCACACATTCTCAAGTCTGTTGGAAACATGAACACCAGCTCAAGGAATCTCAGTCTCTTTTCCGATGTGAGTACAATATGCTGGAGGGACAGGTATGAATCACAGAGAACATTTTATGGAATTGTCTTCCACTCCAAATAAAGCAAAGTCCTTCTCTTACTCTATTCAAAAGCAACTTGGATGAATGATTAGGCAACCACAAATTAATTCCTAGTTTAGCATTTATGACCTTCTTGGACAAGGGCAATAAGTAATTATCCCAGCCTGTCCTTGTTCTGCCCTCCTCTGGATTACATTTATGCAAAATATAAAGGCTAAAAAATACTACACTATGAAAATATAAGGGTAAGCTTCTTAAGATCCTTACAGATCAATAGCTTAGTAAGTACCTATGAACCTATGAGCCTTGGACTGCAGGAAGCAGCTTTATCAATAGCTCATAGAGTCAGTCTTCTGCAATAACTGCCAGAATTATGCAGTTACTTCTGCTGCTGCGTTATAATTTTAAGTGTCTACACATTCATTTATTCATTTTTGCTTTGTCCAATATTCACTTTGTCTTATTCAGAGTCACAGGGGCTTCAGTTGCCTATCCCCTTAAAAAGGGCATACCATAGAGAACTGACCTTGGAAGGGATGCCAGTTCATTAGAGGGAGCACAAACACATTCACACACCATACACACCTATATGCAATTCAAAGGACCACTTCAACTCATGGCATGTATTTGGGATGTGGGAGAAAACAGAAGCACCAAGAGATGGTAAACATGCAGGCTTCATACAGATGGCACCTTAACTGTGAACCAAACTCTGAACTAGAAAACCTAGACCTGTGATACATCAATGCTAACTGTTGCATCACTGTGCCAGTGGTCAGTAGCCCTTTGTTTTAACATCAGATTGTATGCAAAATGCACTATGTGTCACCATTACATGACACAGTAAGGAGACAAAAGTGTCTGCTGTCTTGTCTCTCACTAGATTTTGATTGTATTATTCTGAAGTAATTATATCTTTAAATGTCTATGCAGAGCATCACTTACTTACTTAATTTTTATTACTTAAGTACTTACAAAGACATATGCCAGACTTTTTAATGTTCTGCAAGAAAGCCAGAAAGAATTGCTAATACAATATATATATATATATATATATATATATATATATATATATATATATATATATATATATATATTTAGGTCTACTTCTGTTAAACGAAAACATATTTCTTCGAAGAACAGAAGTACAAACCCATTTCAGTGAAAGTGCACTTAACTGAAAGTGCACTTTCATGAAAATCAGTTAACCAAATCATGTTACAGTGCGGAAAAGGAAATATCCTTTTCCCCACTGTAGTGCGATCTTAGAGTTAGTATATATAAGTAGTGGGAGTGAGGGGTATACTGGAGGTACACACCTCCGGTACTTATATATATATACTAACTCTCATATCCCACTACAGTGGGGAGAAGGATACATTTCCTTATCCCCACTGTACTGTGATTCGGTGGTGCAGTGTTTTATTTTCTTTTATTGCTGGTTTGATGAACTGGTGTTCGAGAGAGTAATTTGGTTAATTGCACTTTCACTAAAATGGGTTTGCACTTCTGTTCTTCAAAGAAACGTGTTTTCGTTGAACAGAAGTAGTCCCAAAATGTAGAGGTGGCTTTCCTCGACAGTTGGAAGGATGAAAATGGAGCGGCAGAGAGGCAATTTGTTCATAACTTGGAGTGCCAGTATTTTGAAGGGTATTGCAGTACAGTGGGGATCAGGAAAATTACCCTTTTCCTCACTGTAGTGCTATCTTGGAGTTAGAATATATAAGTAGCAGGGGGTGTGGGGGGGGGAGTGCAGGGGGGCTTGCTGCCCTGCAAAATGGTAAGAAATTTTCTGCCTCGTAGCAGATGTTTTTTCAGGATGATGAGTGGTCGAATATCAATTCTTTCCTTCGAAGGAATCGACATTCTAAACAGCCGTTGCTATTTTATTTTGTTGTTCCAGATCATTTTGATAGTAAATATATATATATATATATATATATATATATATATATATATATATATATATGGATTCACTTCAGAAGCTCGAAATACTGAAATCTCGAATTTCAGTAACTTGACCCCAAGAAGTGGAATCCACAAAACAACGAAAACTAAAAACCGCGAAATTCAAAACCTCGAATACCGGAAGTTTTGAATTTCGCAGTTTTACTACACACACACCCACACACACACACACCATCCACCACACAAACACACACACAATCACTCTACTACATGAAAGCAGGGGGGCAAGCACCCCCTGCACCGACCCCATTTGGGGGGCTGCACCCCCCCACACCCTCACTTAAATATTCTCACTCCGAGGTCGCACTACATACAGACACACACAGAACACCACCACACAAGCTAATTTCTCTTCACACACACACATCACATCAACAAAACACACTGACACACACCACAGCTCCTACCCAAACCCCTTAACACACACACACACACACACACACACACACACACACACACACACACACACACACACAAACACACACACTTACCTGAATACAAAACCATAGCGGAACTTTAGAAGCGCAAAATTCAAAACCTCCAGTATTTGAGGTTTTGAATTTCGCGCTTCTAAACTTTTGCTAATATGTGGATTCGGTTTCTTGGGCTAGAAATACAGAAATTCGAGATTTCAGTATTTCGAGCTTCTGAACGGAACCCATATATATATATATATATATATATATATATATATATATATATATATATATATGTGGTAACGTTGTCGCCTCACAGTAAGATGTTGTCCTGTTCGATTCTCAGCTAAATCGTCTTGTGTGTGGAGACATGCGTGAATGGGCATACCTTCGTTGAAGGTTGTGCATCAGGGCTGGCAACTCGGTATGTAAAAATCTACTGCCAATCATTAGCAAACCGGAGTTCCGCTGTGGCGACCCCTAACCGGGAAAAGCCTAAAGATACAACAACATATGTGTGTGAGTGTGTGTGTGTGTGTGTGTGTATATAAACAAGTAAAGCAAAACAAAAAACTCTTGGTGCACCAGCTAAGCCTTCTTAACTATTGGTATTAGATAAACCAATCTGATCTTGAAGAAATAATGATCACATGGGATTATCCACAACAGTTAAGAAAGCAGAAAGAAGAAAACAAGATATGGTAGCTGAAAAAAATTAACAAAAGCAGCATTAATTACTGAAATAGCTACACTTGGTAATTATATTGTTCTTTGTTCTTAGAGATATAGAATGGGATTCACTAAAATCTTTACCTCTTCCACTTATTGCCCAAGGCACGTCAATTAATTAGTGTGACAGCAAAAAAAGTGTGATTCAGAGACTGGTACTGCCACAATGAGTAAGACCTCATCATTGGCTTATTACCATATTTCTAAATCAAACACTGCACTATCAGCCCTGACATCACTGCTGTTTTTCCTGACAATGGATGCATTGTGTTAGTGAAAGGCACTGCCCTAAACTGAACACGCGCACACACACACACACACACACACACACACACACACACACACACACACACACACACACACACACACTCATCTAGTCTCATTCATGCTCCTGCAAACACACACACATATACATACACACCCTAACAGACCACCCCCATGTCTTCGCTGAACTTACTTGCACAGAACAAGTACTCCAACAGGGGTGAATAGGTGACAGCTGTGATTTTACTACACTCACATTTTCCTTCTAGAATAAAACTTAACTTGGCTGAGAGATTCTCTGAATTACTTAGCCAAGCAAATCAGGAGCTACAGACATTTCTGGGGCAGAGCATATGACTATTTAGCATTAGTCACTCCCTCTGACTGCTGCATTAGCAAGGGGCTTCACCTGCAGGACAACTGTCAGTGCTGAGGTCTTACAAAGGGAAAACTTCAGCTATACAGTTGTCTCTGAATTCAGAAGGCTTAGTGCAATATGGAACCTTCTAAGTTAAAAGTTTTGCATTGCTCAAAGCCTTTCTGAGTCCCAGCATAAAGTTATAAGATATCAGGACATGGAAGCAGAAACTGGAGTAATGTGGAACAAGGATAGCCAGGCAGTTTTAGCAGTGGTAGGAGTAGCTATGGTAATTAAAAAAGAATATCCAAGTATACTTAAATATGCCACTAGTACTGATAACTACATATTATCTGCAGAAATAGTCCTAGTTAAACTGTCAGTGCTGAGAAGTGAACTCTTAGCAAGCATCAAAGACTGAAGCAATAGTGATTTCATGAATTTTACTTCTACCTTGACTTAGGAATTGGCTCCATTCTTCTCCTGGCAATAAACTCTGAAACATTTGGGAAACTGGAAATGGAAAATACAAACATAAAAAAAAGTTTTTAAACTCATAGCCATTGTAAATAGTCAATGGAATAGAGCAATTTAACAAGTAAATGTATTAAATACCTCCATCCGTATCCAGAGTTAAATCCATTAGATCTTAAAATGCCATATTTCAAAATAAGGACACTTCTTAAAAAGCAGTTTGTCCTTCACTGAATTACCCCCTCTAATATTTCAAAGGTTCATAGATTAGTACTAGGCTAACTGCCTTTGTGGACCACTTTAAGCCTAGCCAATTACCCCATGTAAGAATCAAACCCTGCACCTTTGGTTTATAAGGCAAACACCTTAACTATTATGCCAACCTCCCACCCCAAAGCATTACTCTGCACACACACACACACACACACACACACACACACACACACACACACACACACACACACACACACACACACACACACACACACACACACACAGTTCCACAGTTGCTATGTCTGGGATTAGAACTCCTACATAACTAGTACATCACACTATAGCATTACGCAGTTACTGCATGCACCACTGAGCTTACAATTTAATTTTTCCAAAATAGCAATTCCAGACTGATGTCTTTTCAGAATGTTGTACTTTTTTAGTTACTCCCTTTAATTTTTGTTATTATATAGTCCCAAAACAAACATATTTCACAGTTCTTAATATTCTGTAAGAAAGAGTTGCTAAACTACTTGTATTTGTTTAACATGTCTTTCTCTCTATCACTCTCTCTCTCAGCTAGGGGTGTTACCTGACCTATTGCTTGGGGTGTCTGTTAACCACCTGAAAGAGAAGTCTCAGACTTTAAACATACTTGGGAGCCAACTAAATGGCTTAAAGTGTTAAAGGATGATTCTTGCCTCAGCCAGCTTGGGCTCAGCTAGATGCCTAGGAGCTGAAAAAGCTGGGTCAGGGAGGTGGGTTGAACATCAAATGCAGTCTCACCCTTCTTTGATGGAGAGACCACAGCTGTCCCATTGTGAAAGCCCTGACTTCCAAATATGCCTACATGGCACATAGCACCATGTATAGATGCATGCATGTGCGCTGCCTCAAAAGTCCATTGCAGATGTCACAGCCATAGTTGCATATCTAAAAGGAACATTGACCTCAGGTAATGTCTGACAGCACAACTCTCAGTGCTCACCTCCCCAAGGGTGCCAGTAACCAAAATAAATATTAATAATGACTTCAGACTGATCATATTAGGTCTCTACCTAGTTTCAAAGTATACTAATTAGTTTGTTTTACTGCATGCAGGAGGAGAATGGGTAACCTTTGAAACTAGATAGATTCTTAAATTATATTCTATTTAAATGGTATTTTTGGGGTTAGATTCAAAAGAATATGAAACAGTTTCTAAGAAAAGCAGTTGACATTTGCATGGTTTTATTTAAATCAAGTCTAATAACCCACCTAAAAGTGAGAAACATATGTACTTAACTGTGTGTGATTAAACTAGCTAGCTGATGCTTTTGACAGTCTGTTGCTCCCAGCATTAGTAATATTGCAAAATACAGTTTGAAGATCTGTTAAGTTGCTCTTAATGTATTTACTTCATTATTGGTTATCAGTATGTAAATAAGACATCTTAGGTGGGTTTCACGGAGCAAACATATATGATGATAAAAAACATGCCCCTACCTCTCCTCAAAAAATAAAATAAAAATAAAAATAAAATAAAATAAAATAATGATTTCCGTCATGTAGTAACAGTTCTGCCTGTGAAATAGCCAGCACAAATTTTTGTGAAAAAGAAATGATGTACCCTACTGAGTATTTAATTCCACATCATAGAACACCATCTTGATGCTCCAATTACTAAACTGTAAGCCCAGATAAATGTAATCATCTTTTAAATCCCAAATATGGTTTTATTCTCTTGTACTTCATACATCTAGTTCTTAGTTCATTTACTTTTTCAGTCTTCCAAATAAATAAGAAGTACTCGTTTAAGCTACACGAGCAGCAATCCAGAGAAAAGTAGTGTGACAATAGTGAACATAGTGAATTAATTCTAGCAAAAAAAAAAAATCACATGCCTGCTGTAAAAGATGCAGCTCTTATTCAGGGTCAGCATTACTGCTTTTTTAATTGTAGTTTATGATGTATTTGCAGTTGTACCTTTTCATTTAATAATCTGCTTTCAGTGTCTTAAGACTCTTGGAATTATTTGTTTAAGTTAAAAATGTTATTTGTGAAAGCACAGATTGCAAAAGGATCTGAATTTAATTACTGGGAAATTACATTGTTCTGCTTTGATGAATATGTTGCACATATCTTGCTCTTTAATTTGCCAGTCATACTACAGAAAATGCTCTTTTGGATAGAACTTCAGATCCAACCAGATTTGTTTGCTTTTTCTTGTTTGGAACTGGCTATTTGCCTATTATTTGGAACTAGTTATATATCTGCCTTTTTATTTTTGACTTTTACTTCCATGTTGTGAATTGTCAGAATACAAAGGAGCTCAGTTTACAAAGCAGCACACTTTACTTTTCATAATGGCTTGCAGTCTGTATAGGTTGCATATGTTACTGGAATTCTAAATGCATGTATGCAGATTCCTTCCACTGTTGTGTCAGTAAATTTGCTGCATAAATAATAATCTTCTCTGCAAGTTATGTATTGCTAAAATGGGAAACTCATGAGGTATTGTCCATAAGTGGAATATACACCAACATTGTGTACTTTATCAAGGAACTAGGTAGGCAGCACCCTTCTGCAGTGGTGGCCATTGCCAAAGCAGATTGAAGCTTTCATTATTTTCCTTGCAACATACACAATTTAAACCTATGCTTGAAATTCTTAGTGCTGGTAGGAAAAGAAAGGGTTGCACGACTGCAAGGGCAGAGAAGGCAATTAAACTGACAACCAATCAATGTATATTATATAAACAAAGCCATGGCCTGCAATTCCACTTGGCTGAAACCCTGCAATCTTGCTTATGTTCCTGTTCTATTTACTTCTTCACATGCCATTCTCATTAGATGACATCACTCTCACGGTGCACCTTCCCAAATGCATCAATAAGGCCATTGTGAAGGTAAGGTATACTGGCATTATGAGCTTGCTGTTAATGAAGAGGCCTCCAGTCATGCAGAAAAGATAATTCTTTCTTATTTTTCTTTTTTTTCCATGCAAGAAGAGTAGTGTGTTTATTTTAACAAACCCAAAAAGACCTTTCCTTTTCTCATGGAGGCAAAACAATGCAAATACAAAAGCATTCTAGCCTGAATGGCAGCTCATGGCAACTCAAGCAATGGGGGGGGGGGGGGACCCTTCTAATGTCCTGATATTTTCTGCAAAGCTGACATCAGACATTTATATTACTTCTTTTTGGAACATCTTTTTTCAATGCTCTACACTGATTCAAAAGGCTTGGTGTAAAATTAGTACCTTTTGTTACACCTACTACTTTCTTTCCTTAACAGACTTAAGAGAAATTATCCACGATGAAGGATACAGCTGACATCCCTGACTACAAAGAATTATTTGTGTCAGAAACATACCAGAAGTATTTTTATTATGTTCTGTTTTTTTTTCATTGCAACTGCTGTCTCTGTTCTGAGAGAGTAGAGTCAGACCAGTCTGTAGGAAATAAAGTAACACAGTGTTGCCACAACACTAAATTTCAGTTAATATAAACAAGCATTTTACTTTGACTTTTTTTGCCATCCCTTCTCCTGGGAAAATCTGCCTTATCATCCTGCTTTTCATTTAGTGAACACTGCCAATCCAAAGTGCTGCTGTCGGTGTTGAATCAAGGAAGGCACAAGCTTTTAAGGGTATCTACTTAAAGATGTACAGGGGTAGGAAGCCTATGGTCTAAGGTACAGTTTCTATGTTCTTAAGTCGGCATGGATTCAGTAAACAAAAGCTACAAGAACAGTAGATGACAGCATTATGATTAATTCACTGTAACAGTAAATCATAATGCTAACAGGATTTCAGCCTTTTTTTCCCTTAAAAGCCTTTAACTCTCAGTGTGTCAGGTGGTCAGGTCAGTGCCGAGTGGCAGCTTTATCTTTTTCAAATCTACACAGAAAACAGACCTGCACAGAAACAGCAGTGTAGTGCGTGGCACTTATCATTGTGATGTTGAAGCTCATTGCTAAGTCCTTCCTCTCATGGTTACAGGCAGTGTCAATTATAGTAACACTGCCAGATTCCAGCTCCATGGTTTTCCCATGTCAGCCCCAAGCGTATCTTCTACCCCCATAAAAAGGAAAAGTGAACATATAAAAGCCAAAAGAGATAGATCTGTTAATCTGCATTCTGCATCTATAAGACCAAAAAGACTGATAAAGAGAGCACAGCAAGAATTTTGTGAGCATCCAGCAGAGAAGTAGCTGGGTTAGGGCCTCCACAATGCCACTTCTATAAACAAACTATATTCAACCATCCTTAGAGAAAAAAACAATGCTGACAGAAAAGTTGGTAACAGACCACTGAATACTAGATGATCCCACAACAGTCTGAGCCAGAAGGTTTTGTTTTGATTTATTTACTTTCATTACCTCTTACCAAGGTTGCAATAACCTATAAAAGAGGCACAAAACACATTTCAGTGTAAACAGGCAGTCTTTAATATCTTGGATAAGTGAAACAATAGGTCATAGATATAGTATATTTAGAGATGTGGGGAACTGGGGATACAGTTCCCTTGTGGGGGATGCACAGCGGTTTGTCAACATATAAAACATTGTGTTTTTCTTTTGTTTTTTCTTTTTCATTTTGGCTATGCTAACATTGGTACATTTTTTTTTATTATTGAGATCATAGTATTGTAGGAATATGGTCTTGGAATTTGTTTATGAAGAGATGCGGAGATGTGAAGGGTTACCCTGCAAAATATACATATATATATATATATATATATATATATATATATATATATATATATATTTTGTTACTGATTTCTTGTTTTTAACAGTTTGAGAGATTGTTTCTAGCATTAGCTTTCTTCTATAATGGGCCACACACACACACACACACACACATACACACACACACACACACACACACACACGCGCGCGCGCACGCGTGCATGTATGTATAAACATATACTGAAAATGCTTTCTCAAAAGGCAATTTATTTTATTATTTTATTTATTTATTGACATTTGGTAACAGGGAATGTCCGACTGGTTCAGAAACCCATTTTCAGCAGAGGCCCGGGAAAAAAGGTCCAACAATGATTAAAAAATTTGACAATAACGGTAAACATATCACACTGAATTATAAATAGCACTGGATAGATGCATGAGGTACAATAACAGGTAGAGAAAGTACATATTAATTAACATTTTGGGTAGAAATAAAATGAACATCAAATAAAATATAATTTTACAAAAATATAAATAACTGGTTGGATTATAGACATTAGAAAAAAAAACATTTGATGGTTCTAGAAAGGAAGGATTAATCTTTAAGGAGATCAGTGCAAGTGAAAAGAGTAAAAGGGTAGAAGTAAAAGTGATGTTTAAATGTAAGTGTGATGACCGTGCCCTGGCCCAGCAATCAAGGAGCCTCAATCCTCACAGCTAACACCAGGGAGGTCGTCTCATAGAAGACAGGAAAGGATAAATAATACACACAAGTCTTAAACAGCTTCTGGCGCCTCTGGGTTTGTGTACATTTATAAGTTGTTTGTCAGCAGAATGGAGATTTCTGGTGGGAATGTGGGTATGCAGAACATATTTTAAGGCAGGACAGCTATCAGGTTTGTATATTAGTTTTTGTTTTATAGAAAATACAGTATTTTTTTTTTTGCATGGGACAAAAGAAAACCTGCTTCCTTGACATAAGCAGAGTAAACAAAACAAAAATAAAGACCATATCTGTACAACATAATGAGAAAACACAGTTCATCCTTGAAGAAATCCTTCTTCATGAATTTTAAAAAGACTATAAAGATTGTTTTTTTAGTTTGCATACTTTGTGTTTATGTCATGGAGCATGAGTAGTTTATTGGTGATTTTTTCATAACAATGGGTTTTTGTCAGAGGTACATGAGATGATCTAAAGTGCATTACATCAATTTACATATACCAATATATATTTATGAGAGGTGTATTATAACTCATTAACATGCACAATGTCAGTCTGTTTGATCAACACCATATAGTTGACAGAAACAGGTGCTTGGCATTTGCACATGACTGACAATCCCCAGGTAGAGACATTTTCCCTCTCACCAGGGATTGCACAATGTTAGAGTTAGTACTTGCCCACTACAAAAACACTTGCTGTTGGTTTAACCTACTCCATGGTAGTCCTTATAGCATCTGTGCTAAGTGTCAGTGTTTCAACAATGTGTGTGTGTGTGTGTGTGTGTGTGTGTACTTATGTGTATGTGTGTGTGTGTGTGTGTGTGTATATATATATATATATATATATATATATATATATATATATATATATATATATATACACATACACATGTAAGTGCACACACACACATATATCTATACATACACACACATATATACATATACCTACAAACACACAAATATATATATATATATATATGTGTGTGTGTATATAGATATGATTCTATTGTCAAATGTCAGCTAATAAAACAGATGACCCTCACATTACCAGCCACATACGACTAATTAGAGAAATGTCAACAACTGCTCCACTACAATTATCTGATCACAAAAGTCAAGCACAAAGCTATACATTTGCCATTAGAAAACTAATACTAAATACAAAGAAAAATCCCAAGCTACAACAATACTGTGAAAAACATAAACAGGATTGTGATGATGTGAGATATTGCCAGCTATGCCAGGAGAAGTACGGCAATAGTTGTGTAACATATGCCAGCACAGCTAGCTGGAATTTTGTAAAGAATTATATGTCATTTGTATATCAAACTGCTTTGTACAAATATTTGTGTTAAAAATGCATCAACAGTGTGCCCTGCTGGACAGAAAAGAAATATGCATTTATATCAGAATGCACTGTTGTAAATATGATACTGGAAGCAAAGAGGTTAGTCTCAGTCCATCTAACTTTGAAAAATAGTAAGAAATGAAATTACATAATTTAGGCCATAAAGATTGCATGTTGCAGGTCTGACTGTAGCCACAGACTAAATGTCTGTGCCAGAGAATGGTTTATTAGCTCCTGTAGGAAGAGTGGAAGTGTTTTATGGTTTTATAGCTTCCTTATGCTGTAACACATTTCAGCAAAGCTCTGTCTGTGTATGGTAAGACATCTGTGCTAAATTCTGTTTCAGTTTCTAGCAATGGGGCTAGCATGGGAACCAGAAGTTAGATGACCAGATGTATGTGATACCATTCTGCAATCTAGAACAAAAATGATGTTTCAATACTAGATGAGAGAGAAGTCTCAGAGCAGTCTGTATTTGTAACCTGACAAAGAACAATCTCTCACCCTCTTCATCTTGCCTTGCTCTAGTAAGTGACAAGGGAATAGTAATTCTTTAGATCAGCCAGAAAACTATAGTGAGATTAGTTAAGTACTGTTTTTCTGTATTTGTGTGAATCTATTCATCTGTGTTATTTTAATATTTCTTGTGAATGAAACTCTGGATTTTATTGTAAATAGATACTCCAGTTTTTCTATGTTCTTTTTATTTTATTATTTATTATTAAAATATATTTAAACTTTGCATTGTGGCTGGTCCTTTAGAGAATATTTTAAACTTTGAGAGCACTTATATCTGTTTGCTGACTCTGTGGCCACTCCTGAAAGTATTACTGCATTGGTCAAACACTATCATTTGTATTAATATTAATTTCACTCAGTATAATTGGGTGCCCTTGTAAGAGCCTTAGAATAGCTAGCTTTGGCGTGTCTGGTGGCAGTGTAACTACCTTATAGTCTGGCCAGAAGAGAGCATAGCTAGTAAATCTGTGCCAGCCTTTCCCAGATATGTGTGTATGTGTGTGTGTGTGTGTGTGTGTGTGTGTGTGTGTGTGTGTGTGTGTGTGTGTGTGTGTGTGTGTGTGTGTGTGTATGTGTATGTGTGAAAATCAAATCTCAAAGAGTGTGTGTGTCAGCTGCTTGGAGCAGGGACATGAAGCACTGGTTTCACAGAGAGGGTGCTGGAGGACTTAGCTTGGATACTCACCTGAGGACTTAACTCTTCAGCTGTGCCAGTGGAGAATCTCATTGGGGCCGTAGTGAGAAAGCAAAAGAGAAATCTAGACCCTGGACTGAGTGTGTTTCCTGTGTGCCCTTAAGGAAAATTGTGCTTGATGCAGAGAGCTGCATCTGGAAATACTGGGTGTATCCATTGTTGTTCCAAGTGAACGTCCCTCTCCATTGTCAGTGGTGAGGATTCAAGCTCCTTGATTATTGGCCCAGAATGGGGACATCACAAGGATAAACATCCCACAGCAATAAACAAAAAAGAAAGGAAACTACCTAAAACTTATATTTACATGGGAGACTTTGTCTACACCACCTTGCGTATATACAACCCTGACTATAAAAACAAACAAAAAAATGACAATGTATATTTGACCTTGGCATTTCAGAAAACAACAAAAGTCAACTATATGATAACTCAAAAGACTGTGAAGCAGATTAACAAACTGTACTGCAGCTGGGAGAGATTTAGCTTGTCATCCATCACAGGGCTGGATCCAGCATAAGGCAACCTAGGCAGCTGCCTAGGGATTGGTGCTGGCTGGGGGAGCTGTCCACCATCAACATTAATTAAACTGAAACAGAATAAAAGCTTATTTATGTTGAGCTAGGCTGCTTAACATTAATTTAGTTACACAGTCCTTAGCGGACTAGGCTGCTCTGCCAAAGACATCCATCCTGCTGCTCATGTCTCATTGGCTCTGTGTCCCAACCCAGCTCCACCCAGGTCCTCTTTCAATGGCAGCTGCTTTGAGATAATGAACCTGACAGTGAGTGAGTGATTTTAAACTATGGAACATATCAGCAATATACAGTGTAAGCAGTGAAGCAAGCATTTTCAGTCTAGGTACAACTTTTTTTTCTTTACTGAATCAGAAGCAAGCTTAAGTGTAGCTGCCACTTTTCATGGGCGGCAGTCTGTGTATGTTATGCAATATTATTTCATTTCAGGCAATGCAATGAACAGTGTGTATGTATATGTCTGAAATTCCCCAGTTAGGGGGCACTCTTTAGTTAAATAATTTGTACAGAATCAAACCCTGTACCTTAGCTACAATGGGCAAAATCCTTAACCCTCTATATTATCTGCCAAATCTCCATTAGTTTCTTTATCCCCCCCCCTTTGGTAAGTAACTTAGGGCCATAAATGTCAACCTTCCATCTCAAAAATGAGGAATACTACATCTCATAATGTGCACCAAATGGGCAGAGTGTGGAATACTTACTAGCAACTTACTATAAACTTCAACTAGGAAGCTCATAGATTGTTAAAATGTGTTACTTTATACATACAAAAGATGAAATAATAAGATTCAGTATTACTTATCATAGGTATCAATTTAAAAAAAATTCAGTCACTGAAATGTGTGACAGACCCTTTCATTGCATAACTGTATATACCTTTTAAGACTCAAAATAAGGAACATTCCTCTTAATTAGGTGCACTTGAGAGATATGCTCAGAGCTACAGTCAGTCAATGTCAGTCATTGGAGTTTTACAGTGGTCGACAAAATACATGTTAATGCAAAACCTGTTGTTCTTTTAACTTTTTAAGTGATTTACAGTCGTCTACTTTTATCTGTCTCAAACTTGTAGAAGATCTCTGCTTTTTCCCTCATAGTTATGCCCTGTCCTGGAGCAAGTCACTTAACTAGACAGTGCTTTACTTCAACAGGAAGTCAAGTCTAGAAACTACCTATGAACTAGAGTAGCTATTGTGTGTAAAGAAAGGAAATTAATTGAAGTAAACATTAGCATCATCATATGAACCACATTCTTTGGAAGTCATCCTTGTTCTGTTGAATATTGATAGCGTGTCTATTATTTAGCAGTGAATAAATTGGACAGCATGAAGTCTGTGAATTTAATGTTAAAATTTTGGCTAGGAATATATTTCTAATTCTGCTTTTTTTTTGCAGACAGACAGGTGTGAAATGCACTGTGTGCTACAATAGTTTCTCTAACATAGTGTAGATGAGTAATGCTATAAGACCTGCAGTACATGGTTTGATTCCCTTGGCCTTCATTTGTCTTCTATTTGACTCTGCCAAGTTACGTCACCAGACAGAACTACTAGGCTGCTCTTGAAAACGGACACTTTGCTCCAGTGGGCTGTCCCAGGCTGTTTGCAAATGCATTACACATTTATTTTTAGAATTCTGATACCCCTCTCACAGATCCTAATTAGTGCTTTACCATATGCTATTTGAGTATGAATCCTGGCATGTCTCTTGAATTTAAATGGATTGTCAGACATATTTTCTCTAAATATGAGTTTTCACTATGTCAATTTCAAGGGAAGAAGCTAAGTCTGTTTTCAGTGTGAGAGTGTTTTTATTGTAAATTTTGAAATAAATGTTTTAAATGAAATTCAAATCTCTGTGATAATTGTAAAAGTAAAAAAGAAAATAGTTTGTACACTGATAGGTTTGAATAGCGTTTATGATAATTAGAGAGAGAAAGACAAGTAATAGGCTGTAGGCATGGGTTGCAAGGACCTGATTCATTGCCCTGCATAAGGCCCCATTTGTCCATAATCCATGTCTGTTGGCTCGGGAGGTATATATTGCAACAATACAGCATTAGCCATTCAAGTAGGTTAAACCTGCACTGAGTAATGTCAGATGGATAGGTATTCTTTTTTTTTTCAAAACAGGTTTATTGTTTTAACATATAAGAGAAATATCATAACAATTTTATACAAGTAATTAAAATAGGTATTATTATAATATTCAACAAAACAACTAAAGTATTTACAAAGACATCCACTACAATCAGATCAATTAATTAAACTAAAATACCATGCTATTGAAATTAATTTTTTTTTAACAAATTTTGTAAATTATCCCATACAATAAAATAAGATGTTTTTCTATTTATTCTAGTCCTAATTGTGTTTATTTCCATATGGCACACTATATTCATAACATTTTTAAATTCATTGAACGAAGGAGGTGTATCTGAAATCCAATTTCTAGTTATTATTTTCCTAGCCACTGCTAGAATAGACCATAACAAGGGAAGCTTAACCTTTTTAACACTTTGAGGTACAGGTGTATTGAATAATATAAGAGATTTAGAAATAATGAAATTATCTGTAAAAAGAGCCTGCAAAATTCATTAATTGACTTCCAGTATTCTTTCAATTTTATACAGTCATAAAACATATGAGCCCAGTCAGCATTAATTTCTACATTACATCTCTTACATAGATTATCTTTATTATTTATTTTATTCATCATCAAAGGTGTATAAAAAGATCTATGTAAAAATTTCCATGTATAAAGTCTCCAGACAATGGAATACGTAGTTCTATAAGCAGATTCCAATATATATTGTTTATCTTGTTGATTTGGTGGGTCCCCATTAATAGAAGTGAAATAATTCCAGTATGAATCTACACTGTAAAAAGTTTCTTGTCTGATAACTTTATGTATGTATGAAAGTTTACCTTTATCAGAAACTTTATGTTGTAAATTTAATATCAAGTAATCAATCAGTGTTGGAATAGATTATTTAACAGTTATAGACATTAAATCTATTTTATTAATGAGATGTTGTCTAAAGGTCTGAACCTCTAACCAGCAAGTTTCTCTTAGATCAAATTCTTGTTTTAAGAAATCTAGATTTTAACTTTATTATCAGATATCAACTGATACCAGTACTTTAGATCATTATCTATAGCTAAATGAGTTCCTTCAGAAGTAGATGACAAAAGCATACCCTGAGTATACATTATAGGAAATACAATAAAATTCCATTCCCTATACTTAGGGTGCATGAATATAAAGTTACGATAACTAATAATAATATTTAATGGGTAACAAACCATATGTTTAGGTGTAATAGGTGAAGTACAAAATTCCTTTAGTAACCATAACATGGAGTTATTTACAATCATATTTTTATGTGTTAAGGAGATTTTCATGAAGTGTATACTAATTAGCTCCCAATAATCTTTCCATTTTGTGACATATGACTGATCTATTAATAAAGTAATAACTTTTACAATAGAAGAGATAGTATATAAATTAAAGTCTGGAAAAGAAATACCCCTTGAGACCAGCTATTAGTATGTTTCTTTAATGCAATCCTAGGTCTATTAGGTGCCCATAAGAAATTTAACATTAGTGTGTTCAGTTTCTTGATAATTATTTTTGTAGGTGGAAGTATTATTGATTGTATTAAGTATAAAATCTTGGGGAATATTATCATTTTAATAATTGTAAGTCTCTCCTCCATAGTAAAAACATATTATTCCAGGTATTAAAAAGATTTTGTATATTAAGAAAACAGGTATTATAATTATTATATATAATAGATTTAATATCTTTAGATAGTATTATACCTAAATAAGTTATCTGACCTGAATTGGGTACATATTTAGTAAAATCACTAATGAGAATATTTTTTCGTGTATATATAGGTAGTATTTTAGTTTTTTCTTCATTGAATATTAAACCAGAAATACTTTTAAAATTCATCATGTTATCAAATAGAGACTGTATAGAAGAATTAGATCCTGCTGATGTAATTAGAACATCATCTGCAAAAAGTTGAATTTTGGATGTTGTATTTTCATCTATTTCAAAACCCTCTATGTCAGTACTGTTTCTGATCAAATTAGCCCAAGGCTCCATTACTAAAGTGAATAATAGTGGAGAAAGTGGACATCCTTGTTTTGTACCTTTAAGAATGGGTATTTTTTGTGAAATATATGTTCCTACCTTAACATAAGCCAACGTTCCTTTGTATAAATGTTCAATTAGATTTACAAATGCATCCGAGAAGTTTGTGCACTTCATTAAGGTAAACAGATAGTCCCAACTTACTGAATCAAATGCTAAACTTATATCAAGACTAATAAGTGTTAAATCTTTCTTTTTCCTATTTGCAAAATCTATTAATGTTAAAGTTCTTCTTATATTATCAAAAGTATTTCTATTTACAATGAAGCCTGTCTGATCTATATCTATAATGCCGGGAATGATTGTCTTCAATCTATCAGCAAAGATATTCATAAACATTTTATAATCAACATTAAGTAATGAGATGGGCCGATATGAAGAACATCTAGTTGGATCTTTATTAGGTTTTAAAATTGGCAAAATAAATGTATATTGCCAAGATGGGGGGGTTATTAACTCAGTTTGGGCCAAAATAAAAACCTTATGTATTAATGAATATGTATTTTTAGAAAGGATTTTATATATCTCTGGTATAATACCATCATTACCCGGTGCTTTGTTTGATTTAAGCTTATTTATTTGTGTAATAACATCTGTATATGAAATACTCTTGTCCAATAGTTTAATCTGTTGTTTATTAAGCTTTTTATTCATATTTGTGGTTATAAACTCCTTTATTTTATCTTTAGGTTCCATGTTAATATTATTATGGTTAATTTTGTGAAAGTGATTTCTAAATTCATCTAGTATTTCTGGTATACTAGAAACATTCTTCTTTTCCTTAGAGAAAAGATTTCTTTGATATGGTTTTGTTTATTCAACCTTTTGTTTTATTTTTAAGTCTATGTAAGTATTTGGGGCTTATTGAATAAGACAAAACTTGTATTTCTCTAAACTTATTTTAACTTTATGAGTTAAAATTTCTTTGTATTTCTCATTTAGTTTGTTTATTTCTTCAATAACTTTCTTGTCCATAATATTTTCTTTATTATTATGTTTATAAGAGTCTAATTTACTTTGAATATCTAACAATTCCTTATCCCAAGATTTCCTTTTATTATTATACCATCTGATACTTTGTCCATATAGATATGATTTTAAGGCATCCCAAACATAAACAATGGAGACTTCAGGAGTGTTATTTATGTCTAAAAATGTTTTACTTCTGAAAGTATATATTCTTTATAGTCTTTTAGTTGAGTTAAGTATGCTGGTATCCTTTTGATCTGAACATTATGAGTATTTTTTATCATGAATTCAAAAACAATTGAATTATGATCAGATATAGGACATGAAATGATTTTGGAATTAATTAAATCTGTTACCATCTGGTTAGAAATAAAGACCCTATCTATTTTTTAATAAGTTTTGTATCTGTTAGAAAAAAGGTGTATGGTAATGATTTTGAATCTATCTGATTATTAATATCAGTCAAATGATAAGAATTAGCAAAATCCTTTAAATGTTTTGCATTAGATGTAATTCTTCTCTTTCCTATAGTGGTAGTATCACTTTCATGTAGTATACAATTAAAGTCACCAGCTAAAATAATATCTCCTATAGAGAATGATATGATCTTATCAAGATGATGTTTCACTGTATTAATACCAATTCCAGGTATCCAATATACATTAATTAAAGTGTAAGTCTTCCCATTAATTTGTATTGTAACCATACAAAACATTCCTTTG
>NC_056735.1:998230471-998272971 GCF_019279795.1 Protopterus annectens | reverse complement strand
TAGTTATGAAACAAAACATTTCTTTGCACACAGAGAATAACTTTGATTAAATCTTTTCAAAATATTTGTTGCTTCTTGGAAATGCAGGAACTATATTTAAAAGATTAATAATAAAATAAAATGATGAGAGAGAAAAAAACATAGTACAAATCATTTGTTTTTAGTCTCTTCTTCTTCTCTGAAGTCTTCCACGAAGTTTCAGTTGCCAGTCTCTTTAACGAAGGACTAGCCCATTCCATTTCTTCTATTTTTTCCAAAATCTTATTTTTTTGATAAACAGTAAAGCAGAGTCTAAGTCATCGAAAATTTTAGGACCATCAGGAAGGAAGATTTTAAGCTTGGCAGGAAACAGAAGGTATGTTTTAAACTGTGCTTTTTAAGCTCCCTTATTAGTGGCAGAAAAACTTTTCTTTTAGCTAATACCATGGAAGAATAGTCATTGTCAAAACGCACAGTTGTTTCATTAATCTTAACAGGAGCTTTAGCCCAAGCAGATTTAAGAACCATCTCTTTATCAAAGATGATAGAAATCTAACTATAACTGATCTAGGATAGTTTTTGTTAGAGTTAGTATTAGCTATAGATCTATGTGCTCTTTCGATACCAAAAGAGAATGCTTCTGGTAAATCTAAAGTTTTAGGGAGCCATGTTGTTAAAAAGAAGTAATATTGTTACCTTCAATATTTTCTGGCAGTCCAAAAATCCTAATGTTATTGTGCCTAGATCTATTTTCCAGGTCATCCAGCTTTGTTTGTAAATGTGTATTTTGTTTCAGCAGAAACTCAATGTTGATTTCCTCTTCTTGTATTCTATTTTCCATGTCATTCACAGCTTCTTCTATGCCTGTCATCTGGATCTTCTGTTGTTGCAGGTCCATATGTAACAAGTCTATTTGTTTTGTAGTTTTTTCTATGAAAGTGTCTATTTTAGTATCCATTTTATCCATCTTAGCAGTAAGTTGCTGGACTATAATTATCAGAGACTGAAGTTCTTTCTTGATGCTGGAGTCTTGAGAATTTGTCTTACTGGAACTCATTTCAGACTGATAAACTGACAGGAAAATTTCCAAAGTAATTTCTGACAGGAATATTATTAAGATTTCCTTTCTTTTTTAGATATAGTTCAAGAACTATATAAAACAAATATATTTATAAAGAAAATTACTTCAAAAATTAATTTTTTAAGTAATTAATTCCTGTCAATGTAATGAAATTGGTGGAGCTGAAGAAATCTGCTGCTATCCTGTGTTCATCCTTGGCCACGCCCCCAAACTTGCATATCAGATTGATAGGTATTCTTGATGACACAGAATACATAGGGAGGTCAAACGACATGTAAGTGTCATGCAAACACTGAATACCCCTCTCCCCAGAACAGTATGTTGTATGCAGTAATATTTCTTATTTTTCTATGAATTGTGGATTGTTGAACATAAGCTGATGCAGTACTTTCATCATTGCACTAAAGAATGTATTAATTCATTAATAGGCCTGAATTGTGTAATAGTCTAAACCTGTTGCATTTTACTAATATACTTTTGCAGAACTTTCTTCACAGTCTCCAGCAAATACAAAGTAGCTGACATTTGTCAGGTCATATGTCTACATTATTTGAAGTGATGATCAGAACCATCTGGTCTTCAGCATCCATTATGTCATCATTTTTGCGCTTTACTGTGATACAGTCTTCTCTATAAAATTGGATTGTAAAGGATTTCTGCACTTAATTAAATCTCTTCCTCTGGCAGTTAGTATAGAAGACTGAAGCACCGACTTGTTAATGAGCTGCTTCATGTGGCAAGGGTGCAGGGTTTGAATCTTTCTACCTTCATTTGCCTACTGTGTAACATTTACCAAGTTAGATAACCAGAGAGCGCGTTGGAGAAATTGGGAATTTGGGCTAGGTTTCTTAATGGTCACCAAGACATGTTACTCTTATTTGTTAGCCACGCTCATCCTACTGCATAGTTGATATAGTTCAGGAAATGTTATGACAATATCACCAGCACAGCATTTTTTTATGTAACAGGCAATTTATTCTTTAAGACCGGCAGTCATTATATTTATAGATGATGCACTGACATGCAAAGTTGTTTGCAGCAGCAACCTTTGTATTAGTGGTAGTTCTCTTTAACATGGAATTACTAAGATTACTTTTACTTCTGCAGAGATTGTGCATACTGACTTAAAATACATTATGAGGTTGTTAATATTTCTTATGCTCCCATAAATATATTTCTATTTAAACTGGAATACACATGGGTACATCTTATGGTTTGATTGCTAAGTGATATTTACAATTTAATGTACTTTAATCAAAGCTAACAATAAAGAGCACGTAACTTATTCCTTTATAGCAATAAGGACTGTATACAGTCTACAAAGTTGCTTGGCCATAACTGCTGGTGGGTGTGAGCTGCTCACCTCATGCTTTTATCACCCGGACATTTTTAAATAGTCTTTAATCTGGCTTTGCAGGACTAGTGTGCATGTGTGTGTGCGTGTGTGTGTGAATTAAGTTGGAATACTTTGGCTACAGTGTATTTGTGTGAAAAATTTTGAAATATGTCATTATTAATTGTTTGTCACAGACATCTGAGAAGGATGCAGTCAACAATGTAGCTGTAATTGTTGGGTTTGGGGGACATCTGTAGATAAAACTGACTTGACTCTGCTGAGCTGATAAAGTTAAAACATCATTAGTCTGTCTTTTCATGACTGGCGTCCATTTGTGTATAGTAAATTAGAATACTTTACTGTTGCCATTTTTATGACAATCAGACATGTGATGTGTACATAGTCAATAAAATGGCTATAAATGCTGACCAAGGATATCGGTGGATTATAATAGCAGCAGTTTGAGTGGCCTCTTATGGTTAAAATGTTATGAAAAAGGTAGTTTTGTCATTATTGGTTTATATATTTTGTTTCACTATTTACAGAAGAAATTCAAAAACTACAAATTTAAAACACATTAACAACTGTTGCTATATTAAACAAGAAATATAATTTAAATTAATCAAGAAGGTGAGTCAAAGAACACATGTATTTATGCATGGTCCTAAAAATGTGTGTGTGGGGGGGGGCATAGTTTGAAATCAGCTAGGGGTGCCAGATACATGAATGAATTTCAAGGAAACAGGCACTTACTTACTGTTGCTCATGCTAAGACTGTATTCAGTGTGAAACAATTTTGTTTGGCAAATGGAAATCAGTGTTTATGCTATAAAATTTGAAATAAAGGTTTTAAAATAAATGAAAAATCTCTACAATTCCTGTAAAGTAAAGAAGAAAATGGTATGCACATTGACAGGTTTGAACAGTGTTTATGGTAACTGGAAATAGGTCACTGAGATGGCTTGGGGGGGTTGGTCCATTATGCTGCCTAGGGCCCCATTTGACCATGATCCACCTCTGTTCCATTGGATTGAGTTACTTCAATAGATGTAGTTGAGTAACAAACTGCAGCTGTTTTGTGTGTACTAGTGGATATGTTCTGCTTACTTACACTGCTAAAGGGTGTCAGAGTGTGTGCACTTCTGATGATAGCAGCAGATAATGGATTAAGGGAATTTGTTCTTTTGCCTGTTGTTATGGAGTGTCAGAAATGGTATATTGAAAGTCATGGAGGTGTTGGGGTGTAGAGGGACTCACCCCATGTAAAATAGTGTTTTGACACTTTTCCGTACATTCAGTTTGCTTAGTAAGTTGAGTGTTGTTCAATGATTTGAGGGTGATTATACTTATTATTTGATTGAATCAAATCACTTATATATATATATATATATATATATATATATATATATATATATATATATATATATATATATATATATGGGTCCACTATGTAAGCTTGAAATACCGAAATCCTGAAATTCAGTATTTCAACATTACATAGCCAAAAACCCAAGCACAATGCACAATTCCGAAAACACACAACAGCGAAATTCAAAATGCCGAAACTACGCTACACATACAGTACACACATAAACAAACACAAAACCCCCCTCCACATTCAAATAAATGCATCTACACTATAGATAAGCAGGGGGGCAAGACTCCCTGCACTGCCCATGTGGGGGGGCTGCGCTCCCACACCCCCCTACTTATATATTCTAACTCCAAGATCACACAAACAGAAACACAAACAAAACTCACACAGACACATCTTACAGTCCCTCACACACACACATCACAGTCACAACTCACACTTACACACACTAAAGCCCCTAACCAACACATTTAAACAAACAAACTTACCTAAATTCAACCGATACATCGACACACCGCACCAGCAGAAGCGGAAATTCATCATCTCCATGCTTTAGGATTTAGAATTTCGCGCTTCTGCCAGTTTCGGAACTTTTGAGTTATATATATGGGTCCCCTTCACATGATCGACTTTTCACAAAGTCGAAATTCATATGGCCGAGACTATATGATTGCTTTTGAAAAGCCGACCATGGGGAATTGCTATCTCCATACAGCGCAGAATGGGAAAATTTACCTCTTCTGCACTGTAGTGCGATCTCAGAGTTGGTATATTTAAGTTACAGGGGTGTGTGGGGGCCAGCGACCCCCATGGGGGGGTACAGGGGTGCTTGCCCCTCTGCTAACAGTTTTAAGGTAAGTGTTCATTGTGTTTTTTTGTGTTTATTTTACATGGTCGGCTTTCCAAAAGTTGATCATATGGTCTCGGCCATATGAAAGTCGACTTTGTGAAAAGTCAACCATGTAAAGTAGACATATATATATATATATATATATATATATATATATATATATATATATGTTTACCATTAAAATGTTGACTGCACATAGTTGAATGTGGACATTGCCAACAAATTTACATGAAATCCAAACTGCTAATTTTACAAAATGCCTAAAAAAACCCAAAAAACAAGCATTGATATTTATGACCGATTTTGCACCTAAAAATAAGTGCTAACATGGGTCATAAAGGGGTCAAGATTTTGCAGTTTGGAATATTGTGTTCGATTTTTTCAACAGTTAGTGTTCAGAGTTCACATTAAGTGGTGTTGATGATGTGCAATCAACATTTTGATGGCAAACCTACACACACATATATATATATATATATATATATATATATATATATATATATATATATATATATATGGGTCTATGTGATATAAACAAAATCCCACTTACCCGACTTTCATAACATTGAGCCGAGAATACTGAAAGTCCAAAACACCGACCGCTTGGATCACCGACATTAAACTAAAGGAAAGTAACCTGTTGCCCAACTCAACAAACTGAAACGGAACACACAAACACACTCCATGTGGTGGGGCTGTTCCCCTCCCAACTGACTATACTAACTCCAAGATCACACTACCATAGAGGTCCGGGCAAAGGTCAGCATGCTGGCCAAGCAGTTACTTACCTTTAGTTAAATGTTGGTATTCTGAGTGATCAGAGTTTTGGACTTACGTTGTCCTCAGCTTGATATTTATGAAAGTCGGGTAAGTGAGATTTTGTTTATGTGAAGGGAACCCAAATATACATATAACTATATCTATATCTATATTTATCTATCTATATATATCTATATATATATATATATATATATATATATATATATATAATTTATTTATTTATTTTTTTTAACTAAAATTTAAATGGTGTAGAGCTACATGCAGGCAGCGTAAACACTGTAGCAACTGTTTACTACACTTGTAGCAAATAGTTTACAACAGTTTAAAAGAAGAAATTGTATTTTTTAGTAAAACATGTTGAAGGAGTGTCGACGGAAGAGCTGAGGGGGCATGGATCTAATTGTAATAAGCTGACCACTACAATGTATGAGAATAATTTGCTTATTTGTTCATGTGTGGTGGGCGCATCCTAGACCTTTTTCAACTTACTCTCAAATCTCCAATGTTTGAAGAGCTGAATATTTGGTAAAACACAGTATATTACAACTGCTGTATACATTTTTTGCCTTATAAATAATGTAAAAGGAATTTTTTACATTGTAACCAAGTGACTGTCATGGTAAGTAAAAAGATACTGAGAGTATTAAATAACTTAAAATACACGGTTTAACAAAGGTGTGAGCTTCCTTCTTAGTTGTTAGCAAATGTGTCATATTTTACCTATTTCACATTGTGCAAGATAGTGTGTTTTTTTGCGTTTTGAATATGGAAGCTTGACTGTAGCTGTAGTTTTGCTTAACTATTGTGCTTGTTGATGTTATTTGATTATTTCCTTTACACCATAACTACTCTGGGACGCAGGATAAAAACACACAGATGTGACTATCAACAATGGCTCCTTGAATGACTGTATACATCCATATGTGTGCTTGTGGTTAAATGAATGAACAAATACATAATGGCTAAGAAGTGTATTTCATCTCACAACTGTGAGAACCATACAGTGCATCCCATCACACAACCCCCCCCCCCATACTCTCAATTCTTAGCTCAAGAATAAGAGACAAAGACCCAACAGTCAGGAACAGATTTTAAATCTTTATCTTATATACTTACATTATCAAGCATTTTCTGAAGGACACAAAGTGGGAAACTCACATGACTGACATTTAGTGGATGCCTGTAACCTAGAATAATTTGCCAGGAAGACAAGCAACAAAGCAACATAATTTTTAATTTTTTGATCATGAATTCTGGACAAAGCCAAAGATAATTGGGAGAAGCTCCCTAAATGATACATTTTAAATACTTTTTTTATCATTAACAGATCAGGTCTCAAGTGAAATGACACAAGAGTTAAGGGTGGCATTGTAATCGTGGAGGATTAAGGCTACAACTGAAGGGTTCAAGGTTTGATTCTCTCACTGTGAGCAAGCCTCTTTAATCAGGAACCAGCTAACCTGGAACATTCTGCACACACACTTGCATACCTACACACCCTTGTGCCCTGTTGGAACATTCTGCACACACACTTGCATACCTACACACCCTTTGTGCCCTGTTGGCACATTCTGCACACACACTTGCATACCTACACACCCTTGTGCCCTGTTGGAACATTCTGCACACACATTTGCATACCTACACACCCTTTGTGCCCTGTTGGCACATTCTGCACACACACTTGCATACCTACTCACCCTTTGTGCCCTGTTGGCACATTCTGCACACACACTTGCATACCTACTCACCCTTTGTGCCCTGTTGGAACATTCTGCACACACACTTGCATACCTACTCACCCTTTGTGCCCTGTTGGAACATTCTACACACACACTTGCATACCTACTCACCCTTTGTGCCCTGTTGGAACATTCTGCACACACACTTGCATACCTACTCACCCTTTGTGCCCAGTTGGCACATTCTGCACACACACTTGCATACCTACTCACCCTTTGTGCCCTGTTGGAACATTCTGCACACACACTTGCATACCTACTCACCCTTTGTGCCCTGTTGGCACATTCTGCACACACACTTACATACCTACTCACCCTTTGTGCCCTGTTGGAACATTCTGCACACACACTTGCATACCTACTCACCCTTTGTGCCCTGTTGGAGCATTCTGCACACACACTTGCATACCTACTCACCCTTTGTGCCCTGTTGGAACATTCTGCACACACACTTGCATACCTACTCACCCTTTGTGCCCTGTTGGCACATTCTGCACACGCACTTGCATATCTACTCATCCTTTGTGCCCTGTTGGAATATTCTGCACACACACTTGCATACCTACTCACCCTTTGTGCCCTGTTGGCACATTCTGCACACACACTTGCATACCTACTCATCCTTTGTGCCCTGCTGGAACATTCTGCACACACACTTGCATACCTACTCACCCTTTGTGCCCTGTTGGCACATTCTGCACACACACTTGCATACCTACTCACCCTTTGTGCCCTGTTGGCACATTCTGCACACACACTTGCATACCTACTCACCCTCTGTGCCCTGTTGGAACATTCTGCACACACAAGTGCATACTTACTCACCCTTTGTGCCCTGTTGGCACATTCTGCACACACACTTGCATACCTACTCACCCTTTGTGCCCTGCTGGAACATTCTGCACACACACTTGCATACCTACTCATCCTTTGTGCCCTGTTGGAACATTCTGCACACACACTTGCGTACCTACTCACCCTTTGTGCCCTGTTGGAACATTCTGCACACACACTTGCATACCTACTCACCATTTGTGCCCTGATGGAACATTCTGCACACACACTTGCATACCTACTCACCATTTGTGCCCTGTTGGAACATTCTGCACACACACACTTGCATACCTACTCACCCTTTGTGCCCTGTTGGCACATTCTGCACACACACTTGCAAACCTACTCACCCTTTGTGCCCTGTTGGAACATTCTGCACACACACTTGCATACCTACTCACCCTTTGTGCCCTGTTGGAACATTCTGCACACACACTTGCATACCTACTCACCCTTTGTGCCCTGTTGGAACATTCTGCACACACACTTGCATACCTACTCACCCTTTGTGCCCTGTTGGAACATTCTGCACACACACTTGCATACCTACTCACCCTTTGTGCCCTGTTGGAACATTCTGCACACACACTTGCAAACCTACTCACCCTTTGTGCTATATATATATATATATATATTTTTTTTTTTTTTTTGCTTTTGCTTACCATGTTTGCCCAAATGGATTTAGTCATAAAACCCTTTTCAGAGAAGGCCTGGGGTGAAAGGCTCCAACATATTACAAACATTTTTAAACAAGCATTCAGTAATATATAAAAAACGGACATTAAATAATATATTTTATCAATTCCACAAACAGTGAATGGAAATGGAACTGCTTACAAGAAAATGTGATGTAATTAAGAAAAACGGTGGATTGCTCAGCTGAAGAGTAAATTTCAGCATGCAAGAAGCTCGGGGTGAGTTTGTTTTACTGGGGCACTCAGGGTGCCCCACACATTTTTACAGGGGAGCATGTGCTCAACCACTAGTTTGCCAGATTCTTGTTGAACCTAAGCTGTACATAATGGATAGAAATTAGATGTTATCTGGGTTTATTTCACTTGCCTTCGCTGAAATAAAATTACTTTCTATAATTTTTAAAAGGCCATATAGTCTGCTTCCTCAAATTTTCTGACAGTGAATAGCATCTGTTTGTTCATATACATATTGGTTACGGTCAGTAAAGCTAAGTAGAAGGGAAAAACAAGCAAAAAAAAAAAAAACAGAAAAGACAAAGAAATAAAGCAGATGTCCCACGAGATGGGAAATACAGACTGTCTTCTCCAAGGACATTACATGCTACATTGGGCAACTAGCTTGAAACAATTTGATGGCTTCCTCAAGTAGATCAGGAGAAATACATAGGAGGTAATCCCTGATTTCCCCCGAGGAACTGTACAAATAAAATGTGTTGATTTTTTATTTATTTACATTTGTAAAATGAGGTACAGCACTGATATCATGGAACCATTTTCACACTTCACTCCAGGAAACAAATATTGAAGCAAAGGTTAAGGGAAAATTTAGTTCATTATTAGTAAGCAAGAAGTGTACTTTTAGTAATACACCACTACTAATATAGAAGACATTAGGCCTGATTCATACAGGTTACCATAAAGTGTACACTGTGTGTATGCTTACTGTAGCCTTTCTAAGTGAATAGACAGCACAAGCATTGTGGCTGGAATGTTCTTGAATTCAGAGTATGCTTTGTGCTCACCCTTATGAATCCATCCTAAAGATTCTATTTAGCTATAACAGTAATAAATGTTGCAATACAGTATATAACTGTTACAAATGTTTGTATAGTACACTGTGTTATTTACAATACATGCAAGCAACTAAAGTGCTATTTAGGAGAGGGAGATAAGACAGGCATCTTTTTTCTTAAACACCTTTATTAAATTGTCACTCAAGGAATAGAGAAACATACATTAACTGGGAAGAAAATTAACCATATTAATATATTTTCCTTTTACATCCATGAAAAATCATATATATTTTCATTCTTTACAGGTATCATCGGTCCAACATTACACAACTTGCTTATCTCCTGCCTTCCCTTAAATCACACTCCTCCTCCTGAACACTATTTTATTATTTATTTTTTTTATTTAACAATTGTTGACCGGGCTAGTCTATCTGGATATAAGTCCATTTTCAGTAGAGGCCCGGGGAGAAAAGCTCCAAAAATTGACCAACGATTTAATACAAATCAAAGTTAGAGGGCACTTGTGATCGTGAAGAAAATCCATAATTGTTTGGTTATGTTAACAATAACAGATAAAATAATTAGAATACAACAGTTAAATTCACAATAAAAAATCTCATCCCATTAAATCCACAACAATAAGTTTTTTTTTTTTTTTGTTAATACAAGGAGTAGAGAGGGGATTAGTGATGGTACAATGAGACAGAAAGAAAAAGAGGGGGAGGAAATACAGAGAGGTTTGCTAAGAATAAGGTAGGAAGGAGAGGTAATGAAGCTGGGAGAAGTAGTTCAAATTTGCAGGTTATGTGGCTTATAGAATCAGAATAGCACAATGTGAAATAATTTAGGAAGAGTAATCTAGTAATATGCAGGAAGGGAGATTTTTAGTCAGGGTTGCTGCATGGACAGAGCCAGTGGTTTGTGAGATAAAGTTTTAGCTTCTTTTTGAAGAGTGTGGAAGAGGAGATTGTAGTGAGGTCTGTTGGGAGTTGGTTCCAGGATTTCCCTACTACATAGGAGAAAAGTGAGTCTCCTGCTTTATTATTGGATTTATGTGTGGATACTAAACGTTTGTGAGATGAGCGCAGGTTAGAAAGATTTTTATAGGGACTGATAAGTTTGGTAAGAATTGGTGTTTTTTCAGGAAAGTAAAGGATTTTTTGTGTTATAATAAGTTGCTGAGATAACAGTTGATTGTGCAATTCAAGCCAACCAAGTTGTTTTAAGTTGAAGCAGTAGTGAGTTCTAAAAGGGGAGCTGGTAGCAAAATGGGCTATACTATTATAGGCGGTAGATCATTTATTCAGGTTGGTTTTGGATAGGTTAGTATATAAAGGTGATGCATACAAGAGAGTAGAGATGAGGTGGGTGTGGGCAATGGTAGTTCTGGCTGTAGGAGTAAGGAAAGGCTTAATTTTGTAGAGGGAGCCAATTTTTTTGTTAATGGATTTAATAGTGGAATTAATATGAGTGTCATAGTTTAGGTTATGGTTGATAGTAACCCCTAAAAGTTTGTTTGTTGTGTCAGGAGATATGACTGTGCCATTTTTAGATACGATAGAGAAATGAAGTATGTTAGCTTTATGTGTGGGAGTGAATAGCAGTAGTTTAGTCTTATTTGGGTTAAGGAGGAGACAACACTGTAAGAACCAGTTTTCTACAAGCTGAAAGACATTTTGGGTGAGGGATTGAAGTATGGTAGGGTTAGTGGCTGAGGAGATCAAGGTGGAGTCGTCAGCATATTGAATGGTTACTGCTTGGGGGATACTAGAGGCAAGATCATTAATAAATATGGAGAATAATAGAGGACCTAAGATAGATTCTTGGGGACGCCAAGGGAGACAGGAAGAGGGGATGATAGAGTGTTTTCCCAGAGGACTGCCTGTTTTCAATTATCTAGGTATGACTTGAACCACTGTAGTGCCAGAGTATCAAGTGAGAGAGACTTTAGAAGATTCATGAGAATTTGATGATTAACCATGTCGAATCCTTTAGAAAGATCTATAAAGATAGCAGATGAGAAGATGTTATTATTGCGGTTTTTATTTATGTGATCGGTAAAGGAAAGAAGAGCAGTTGTAGTGCTATGGGAGGGATGAAATCCATGCTGAGAGGGGGTTAGTAGACCATTAAGAAGGAGATGGTCGAGCAATTGTTGGTGTATACATTTTTCCATGATTTTAGCTAAAGGAGAAAGAAGGGCAATAGGACGGTAGTTTGAAAGTTCTGTTGAGTTTCCACCTTTATGAAGGGGAATAATATGAGAGATCTTCCAGATGAAAGGGATAGTGCCTTCTTTGATGGTTCTGTTTATAAGGATAGAGATAGGATAGGCAATAGCTTTAGCTGCAATTTGAAGATATTGAGCAGGTAATAAGTCAGCAGAGGGGGTAGAGGGTTTGAGTTTTGAAAGGAGGGTACTGATGAGGGATGTAGATACAGGTTGTAATTGAAAAGTGGGTGGGGAGGGAAAAGAAGAGGGTGGTGACAATGTAAGAATGGGAGGTAACGAGTTTGCAAGTGACTGGATAGCTTCGGTAAAGAAATTGTTAAAGGAGTCAGCAATCTGTTTAGGATTATTTTTAGCAATACTAGCAGGGGTTGTTGTCTTAGATGTGCCTGGGTGTAATAATGCATTAATCCCTGTCCAGAATTTCTTTGGGTTCTGCTGGTTATTTTGCTGGAGGTGAAAGAAAAAGTTTTTCTTTGTCAAGACGTACAGATGATTTAGTGGAATTTCTTAGGTGTTTAAAATTAGTGTGATCAGATGGATCTTTGGTGGCTCGCCATTTAGACCAGAGTTTGTTTCTAAGCAACATTTTGTGTTTGGTTTCTTTTGTAAGCCATGGGGCAGTTTTAGTCCTAATTCTAATGGTACAGGTAGGGGCATGGAGGTTAAGAATTTCGTGGAACTTAGAATTGAAGTAGGCTACTGCTTCATCAAGCTGAAGGTATTTTAGGGGTGACCAGTTACAAAGTCTAAGTTAATTTTGGAAGGCTTCAGGGATAAATGTTTTATTGGATCGAGTGGTTCTGAAGGTAGTAGATCTAAGTATGTTGGACTTATGTCGATGTAGGTATGTTAGGGAGTGATCACTTATGTCATCGGGAAGAATTCCAATTGCGTAATTTGAAGGGGAGGAATTTATAAGGATCCAGTCAAGGATGGATTCTTTTTTGGTGGGCTTGTGGATTCGAGTGGGTGAAGAGACTATTTGAGTAAAGCCATGTAGGTTAATGTGGTTAGATGGGCTATTGGTATTACAGGTATTCCAGTCTATGTTAAAGTCACCTAGTATTAAGGTTTCTTGTGGATAAGTAGTAGAAAGCCAGCTAAGAATATTTTCAAGGCGGTTGATATTGTTGCCAGATGGAATATATGAGCAAAGAATATAAATGGCCTTATGAGTGTTTAGTTGTAGTTTAGTAAAAAGAATTTTCAGAGTTAGTGTCTGATGGAAGACAAGAGTTTAATGTTGTTAGTTGGAGATCTGTTTTGTAAAGTATGGCTATGCCTCCTCCTTTCTTGTTAGGGCGATCAACTCTAACTATATTGTATCCTGGTGGGGTAATTTCGCAGTCTAGTACTTGTAGTTTTAACCATGTCTCAGTAAGGCATAATATGTCAAAGTTGTGTAGTTGTTAATACTTCAAATGTTTAAGTGGGCTACTAATAGGGAGTTAGCTGAGTGGTTAGGTTTATATTGGGATGAGGAAGGATATCCAGTTGTGAAAATGGGAGAGGTAGAGGAAGGGCCTGGGTTTGGGTGAATGTCACCATCTAAAAGGAAATGATGCTGAAAATTGTAAGTAGGAGTTAGTATAAGATGTAGTAATGTTTGTGGTTTCTTCCCATGGTGTAGTTTGTAGAGAATATGGTTAACTCTATGATATTTTGGGAAGAAATAGTTTGATGTGTAAGTTATGTTGATATGTTTTAGAAGAAGAGGTGATGTAGTAAAGGAAGTTTGTTTAAAGGAGTGTTGGAGGTTAGAGCAGTGGAGGTGTTCATAGGAAGTACAGATGTAGATAGTGTAAAGAGAAGGGAGAATAGATAATAGGAGTAGGGATATGAGGTAGGGTGTAAAGGATGATATAGGCATTGTGAAATGAGGTGGAGCTAGGGAAGTAAAGAGATAGGCAGGGAGGAGAAGGATGTTAATTGGTTAGGTAATTAGGAGGATATTTGAGAGGGAAGGAAAGTAATTGGCTGAATGGGGGAGTAGGAGTGGCCTGGAAGGTATAAGGGTAGGTGTAGTTGGGGTGGGTGGGAATTGGGGGTAGGGTAGGGGAGCGGAGTGAGCCCTAAGGGCGAATGGAGTGGGCAGAGCCAAGCAAGGAGGAGAAAGACCAGACTGAGAAAAACAATTAGTGAAATGCTGATTGCTGTTGGCAAGTTAAAATCAGGTAGAGAGTCAGAGCAAGGTTGGGAGAGTAGCAGGATAATAAAGAAAAGTGGAAGCTCAAAGTGTATATAGGTAGAATTCAATACAGTAACAAAAGCTATAAATAAATAAGTAGAAACTTGGGAGAAGTAAGTAATAAGAGGACGAGTTCACCTAGTACAGGAGATAAGAGGGAATGGGATAGATTTATAGGTGAGAGGGAGCCATCTAGTGGGAAAACAGGTAGATTCCACAGCAAAACAAGGAAAAAAGCAGCAATCTGGAGGTGGGTGAGAAAGGGAGTTGGAGCAAAGTAAAGACCACGCAAGGGGCTTGGGGGAGTAGAGGGAGTAAAGAGCTATGGCTGCCGGCTGTCCAGGAGGGGTAGGGAATTTCAATATGTTAACAGTTTCAAGAATTAAACTGATTACATAGCAGTGGACATATTTTTAGCATGTACTGTTCCCACACTTTCCATTTATCTCTATGTAATTTGCACCATCCCTTTCTAAAGACCCCTCTACCACTTTATTATCTCTTTTATAATATTCAATTCTTCAAATACAGTTAGTTTAGACTTTGATTTCCATTTTCTAGTAATTGCTTTTTTGGCAGCCAACAGAATTAAACTTAACAAAGCTTTACTATGTCTACACAATTCAGATTCTGAGTCCTAGCTCAAAAGAATAATTTCCTTAGTTACACCCTTTTGCTCACTCAGTATTTCTGACAGCTTACTCTGCACGGAGTTTTTAAAATCTGCCAACTCATTACACTCCCAAAATGTATGCTCCCAGTTATCTCTTTCTTCCCCATCACATCTTCAACATTTGCTGTCTACCTGAAGAAAAATTCTGTGAAGTCTGATTTGGGTATAATACCTACGCAAACATTTCCAAGCAAAAATCCTAAATCTAAATCTGGACTTTGTTGCATACTTGGAAGCCATACATATGTCCTCCCATTTCTCCCTTATAAACTGCTTTTCCAGTTTCTCTTCCCAATTTTTTCTAACTTCCTCTGATCGAATCTCATAGTTATCATGCAATATTGTATATGCCCTTCCAATTATCCCTTTTTTAACAGCAGCTTCTGTAACAGCTTCAACTAAAAATTATACCAGAACAAATCTTTCACTTAGGATTCTTCTATTCCTTTCTCTTTGGCTATCTGATATCAATATTTGTTAGGGAAGGCAGTATGTGGGACTGTAGTTCAAACATCTTCTTGGCCTCATCCTACTCTATTACCTTTCCCTCTCTAGTTATTTGCTCTTAATACCCTGGCTACATTGCCAATTTTCTCCAGTAAATCCCAGCTCCCCCTTACCTATTTTCTGTACTCCTACTTGCAGTCCTTCTTATTAGCAAAATATCATTTCTCCATTCTCATGCTGGCTTAGTTCTTAAAATACCTTCTTGCTACTTTATGAATATAATATTCTGTATGGTTGTTATTATTCTCCTTAAGGATCGGCATCAAAATCACACTTTCTCCTTATTTTTTAACTTCCCATGTGCTTCATCATCATCCCTTTCCACATTGAATTCTAACCTTCTGCTTGTGTTATATTTATGAGCCTTAACTGTGTAGCTGTAAAATATCCCTTCAAATCAGGTAATCCTAAACCACCTTGTTCTATTGGATGGATCATCTTATCCCACTTAACTTTTGCCCTCTTCCCCTCTCAGGTAAATTCATTCACCTCTTTATTATTATTGTCTACAACTTTTCTGGGTGATAAAAATATGACTGACCCATATACAAAACTAAAGGGACTAAAAATATTTTCACGGCTTGTACCTTACTATCTATATCTATAAACAAGAGCTTCCAGGTTTTGCATTATCTTTTGTTTAGTGTCTTCCCACATATTCTATGCTTTCATAACAGAAACCTTTCTAATCTATATTCCTAAATACTTCATCTTATCGTTTCCCCATAAATATGAGTATTGTTGAACCAATTTGTAAGTGGCTACATAATTTATGGCTATAGCCTTTATTTTATCTTTATTAACTTTATATCCCAATAGACCTGAAATGGTCTCAAAATGATCCACAACACTGAGATGTCCTTTTTTGGATTCATCAGGTATAAAATAACATCATCTGCAAAAAAAAAAAACTATTTGTCTTGTTTACCATACCAATTATATCCTTGAATTTCTGAGTCGCTTATTTCCTTTGCCAGTGGTTCTAAATATATAGCAAATAACAATGGGAAAGGGGATACCTCTGCAGGGTTCTTCTGTTCAAACACAACTTATCAGATAGGAACCCACCCACTTTAATTATGACCTCCAATCCTTCATTTATCCTTCTAATTAACCTTATTATTGTATCAGGGAATGCAAAAAATTTCATTGCCCTACTCATAAAAACCCAGCTTACTCTGCTGAATGCTTTCTCCGCATTAAGACCCCCCCCACAACAGTGGTATTTTTCCATGTTCTATTTCTCAGTGGCATATGTCATTGTTGTATTAATGTTGTCAAATGTTTGCCTTCTCTCCACAAAACCACACTGATCAATATCTATGAATTTTGGCAACACCTTTGTCATTCTTTTTGCTGGTATGTGCATAAATGCTTTATAATCACAGTTTAAAATTGAAATTGGTCTATATGAAGCTGGGTCTGGTACATCATTACTGTCTTTGGGTAATACTGCCACCATAGCTTTCTTCCAAAATATTGGTGCTTCTGCTCTTTTTAAAATACTGTTAAACAAAAATGTAATGCTAAAGTAAACAGCAAAAACCAAACAGCATCTCTCTTTTTTAAAAATGTAATCCTAACTTACAAGCATTCATGAGAATACCATCTGTTCCTGGAGACATCCCTGCAGACTGATTATACACCACCATTTTTATTTCATCTTCTGCTATCCTCCTGTAATCTTGGCAAGTCTTCCATAAATATCTTCATTTGTGCTCTTTCTTGATTTCCACATTCTTCTGCTTTATATAGACTTTCATAAAATTTCCAAAATATCTTTAATACCTCCATAAGATCTCTGGTTAGTTTGCTTCTTATAGGCTCCCAAAATTGGCAAGGACACTTTCTACTTTCTGTTACTTAAGTCATTGTGCTAAAAGTTTTTGTGATGTGGACTTGTTATAAAAATAATTACATAACAGCCATCTTTCTTAACTCATGCATATTACCTAAATGCTCTTTTATTTTATTTTTAACACTCTTCAGTTGCATCTTTTCTTGTTCTGTGAGGTTCCTGTTATTCAATATTTTAACCTTAGTCAGACTCTCTAAATAATTCCTATAATTTCTAACCATATCACTTTCTCTTTCATCCTTACCATATTTTTAAACTCTATTTTCATTTTATTCCACTCACTAGATATCACTTCTGAAGAAATTTCTATCCTCTGTAATAACTGTCAAATCATTTCCACTGCCCATTCCTTAAATTCCTCATTTTTAACAGGTAGGTTGGAAAGTACCATAGTCTAATTTTTACTTCATTATCCTGCATTTCTATTTTAGTTTTATAACCGCCTGATCTGAAACAGATATTGGACAGGTATAAATAAATACTGAAGCTTTCAATTAGATGCATATGTTCTTGTGAAATATACTGTCTATTTAGTCTAGCACAGTTATTACATCTTGGGGAATAATATGTAAACTCTATCTGAGTACCTACTACTGAATTCACATCCTCCATACCAAACATTTTCATAAATATCTTCAGAAATCTACCCTCATTTTCTCTTCTCAGTCCCCTAATGCATACTCACTATTGCAGATCAAGTTATAGTCCCCACCTACAGGTAATATTCCAAAATGAAAGATGATTATTTAGGTTCATAAATGTTTACTAGGCTAACGACCACAAGGGCCTTTTTAAGCCTAACCATGCATCCCAAATCTCTGACAAGTTCTGATACCCTTGATAAGTGTAAGCATGGACCTGGGAGATAAGCCATTTACAGGTTACTTGTATCCATTAAAAACACAGATGTCAAACCAGGGATGAATTTCTGGTTTTCCATCCAACTGTCCAAGTTGCACTTGAATTGGGTTAGGGAGGAACTCTGCTTCACATGGATGCGAAACCTGTTCTATAGACAGTGTAGTCTCTGGGATACACAGGTCGTATTTATATCATAGGCAAGGCTTAAGTCTTTAGAATGGGTAATTCTGGTGCTGTTTGTTTTATGGACATGCAGGGAGTCCATCAAAGTGGGGTCTGATAATGCCCTCTCCCCAGATTTTCTTAAGCTCTATAATAATCGTTTTTGCTGGAATATAAATACATGCCAGTATAATATTCCTCCCTTGTCAATATCCCCTTAATACCACAAATCTACCATTATTGTCTTTTTTCCTCTTCTTTCACTATAGGAACCATTCTAGTGGTCAGTATCATCACTCCTCTTTTTACTTGTCCCTAATATTCTACTGAATATCCATCCTGAAATCCTTTCTTTGTTAAATCCACACACTCATTTCTTTCCAAATGTGTTTCCTGTAGCATTGCTGTTTGCACTTTGCATTTCTTAATTTTATTCAATATTCTTTCCATTTTGTCTATGCCTGCTAATCCATTTACATTCTAGGATAATATGGATAGTGTAGCCATTATGATAAAAAGCTAATGTTCCCAAATAATTTACACTAGCACTTTTAAATGTGAATTTTCAAAATTTGTCTTACATGCACACGCTAATGTTTGATAGGCCCATCTTTTATACAGTTGTTTCTTCTTGTCTCTGTTTGAACCTATGTCACATTTTTAAGACTTTTTGTTTTACTGAAAAAGCTAAAACAAAAAACTAAATGCATTTTCAGAATACCCCTGCCCCTGTTAACTTAAAACAAACACACAAAATAAGGGCAACTTGAAAAAATAAAGTTTAACCCTCCAGATAGGAACTATTGCCTCAAATCAACAGCTGTAGCCACATGTATTATCCAACTTATCCAACTTAAAGTTACAGTTATCCATGCTAAAGAGCATGTTACAGTATGTGTTCCCACTTACACTGATTGGTGTATGTTCTTTTCTTATCTACATTCCTCTCCCTCATGAGAAATGCTTTCAGAAAATTAAAAAATTAAAAAAAAAAGCATTTAGTCCTACGGAAAAAAAACATTGGCTATCTTTAAATAAAATAAAACTATACACTGCTCTATTAAATGCATTAAAATATTCAGGCTGCTCGGGAGGCTGCTCTGTCTTATTCACGTCCTATAATTTCCAAATTTATTTTTCTGAACTGCTTGCCATTGTACCTTTATTTTTTTCATTTCCCACAGCAAATAATGCTTGCACCTGCAGACAGTTTGTCTCTGTGTAAAAACAGCCAACGAGAGAAAAATCAGCTAACATCTCTGCAGATGCATGAAGGAATCTTTGTAAATTTCACTCAGAAAAGAATGTACAACTGCCTTCTGCTGAAGAGTTTTTTGACTCCTACTTAGAACATTTGCTAATGGGAAAAAAACAAGCCAATATATTTGCAGATGTAAGGAACGTTTCATGACTTTCATAGTTTTTTCTTATTTTTAAAGCCTACTTGCCTACAAAAAAGCACTTCTTTATAGCTTAATCCAAAGTCAATAATAGCTATCTACATTGTAAAAGTAAGAGAAATTATCTTAATTCTCTATATAGTATAATACATGCATTTTTACAACCACCCCCACCCCAGCAGCCCAAGATCACAACATATTAACTTAATCTTACTTCTGTCCAGCTTTTCTTCTCTTTTTATATAGTAAAGTCTATAGTTCTTACAACTAAAAATACTTTTCTTTAATATCTTTAACACATACGACAGTCACTGGAAAACAGTCTTCTCACATTAAAAGTACTCCTGATACATACTACACAAAACTGCTTTACTATATAGCGTGCAGTTTATATCATTCCTTTTTATACAAATACTAATAGCAAAAAAATGTTTTACTTATTATTTATTTTTCTCATTTTAGTGTCCTTCTAAACATTAACGGCAAAACTCCAGTCTTTCTCAGCCAATTTTTCTTGCAAAGCCAAATTTTATAAATGTGACTGATGCCTTATAGTCTCTGATTTATTCTGAAATTTTAATGTTGCTGGTCTTCATCCTGTTCATTTCCTTTTCCCAACAAAAGCCTCTCATTCAAGTCCAAGGTACTCCTGATTTTTTGTCAACTTCTCTGCTTTTTCTGTCTCTCAAATATTTTCTTTTGCAACATTTAAAAGGTTTCACTTGCAAAGTCTGTCTACAAGCTTTATTGTCAGAAGACTGAGTAGCAAATTCCTTTCTGTTTGCTGGCTCATTTTTGTTGCATAAACCTTTTTATTCCCTCTTTAGCCTTTTCTACATGCAAAAATGTCTTTGATCCTTCAAGAAAAATGTTATCAAGACAGCTAGCTACAGCAAATCTTACACCTGTCTCTTGACATTCTCTGACTGCTTGGATAAAATGTGTTTCTTTTCTGCCTGGTGCACAGTGAATAATCATTTTCCAAACACTCTGCTCTCTCCAATTTTTAATTATTTTCCCTACTGCCACAAATTTGTCAAGATCAACTCCTTCTGCTGGTATAACTGCTTCTTTACTAATATAGGTCTTGGCTGCTTTCTTATGGCCAGTTTTGTGGCAAACACTCAATGTGACATTTCAGTTAAAAAATCCTGTTGTGGAACACCACTCCAGTTGCTTATTTGTGCTTTCAAAAAATCAATACAGTCTGTTCCCTCAAATTTCTCTAGTACAGCAGAAAATCTCAGGTTTTGCTGTGCTTTCTGTTCTTTAACCCTACCATTTTTGAACCAACTCTACTTGAGAAGCCTTATACTTAGACAACCTTTTCTTCCCTCCATTTTCTGATTTTTATAGTTTTATCAGTTCACTTGAATAGCTATTTAAAGGTTTCACTTGCAAAGCCTTTTGTTATTTGAGTAGATATATTCATCAATGTTTCATTTATTTTTATCACCTCTGAATACATTTGGGTTATTGTTTCCTCTAAATTACTGGAAGCCATCTCTTGTACCAAAGTTGAAGTTTGAACTGCGTTTTGCTGAAAAGCTGAAGGATTCTTTCCAGCCAGTGTTTTCTCTTTACCTTTGTTTGTTGATTTTCTTTCTTCTGTAAACATAGTCTCTGCTGGCATGCAGGTAGTGTAATTAATAGCCAATAACTACATTTTACCCAAAATTATTATTTCAGAGAATGCTGCATCTCAATTTCTGCTTTTATACTGGGAGAACTGAAATTAAGCTGTTGATCAATGTCCAGCCATCTTGGAAGTCTGGAAGAAAGGCATCTTGATCTAAGAAAGCTGATAATGAATAGAAGTGAACAGAAAAGATTTTGAGGTAAGGAGAAAGAAAAGGATAGCACTGGAACCTGATATTGAGAAGGATTGAGAGAGGAAAAAGAGGACAATTAATTGACACTTTTGTAAATTCCAGGGGGGGCCAGGTAACCTTTTTTTTATTTATTTTCCTTACACAGGAAGGAAACTGCCACCAGTGAATGGATGTTGCATTAAAAAGATACTATTTGCTCAAGGCACTGACTACTCCAGGAGGGTGGGGAATGAGAACTGCCCTGCCTTCACATTGTGTATCAAAAATGAATATTTCACCAATCAGTATTGGTTGGTCAAAAATACTATCTCACCAATCAGTGGTATCAAAACACATTACATGGGTGCCCATTTTTGTATTTTCTTCTGTTTCTTTTTCATTTCTTAGTTTGCAGTTAGAAGGCTCTGCTCCTACACTTTCTCTTCAATTTTTCTTGCCTGCACATCAATCAATGGGATAGATTCATCAGTGTTGAGTACCAAAATTGATGAGGCCAATTTGGGGCCAGTAAAATCATCTTGGGTTTGTCCTGCTTGATCTTTAATAACACCCGTGGAAGAAGAGGTAATGGAGGAAAGGCATACCCCGAGAGATTTCTCCAACTGAATGAGAGAGCATCCACTTTCCATGCTAGTTTGTGAAATGTCCTTGTGCAAAAAATCTGTAACTGGTGGTTGAGGGGGGATGCAAACAGATCTATGTCCGGGCAGCCCCAGGCTTCTGTAATCATCTTGAATATTTGGGTGTCTAGCATCCACTCATGTGGGTCTGACAGGTTCCTGCTCAGGCTGTCTGCCAGAATATTTTGTTTCCCTGGCAGGAACTGAGCTTGTAGATCCACTTTGCAAGCTAGAGCTGTGTTCCATAGAGTCATTGCTAGTCTGCAAAAGGGGTAGGAGTGTGAACCCCCTTGCTTGTTTATGTACCACATAACTGTGGTGTTGTCTGTCCGTATCAGTAGTTGTCCTGGCTGTAGAAGATCCCTGAAAGCCAAGAGGGCATTCTGTACAGCTAACATCTCTTTTAAATTGATATGAAGGTGCTTCTGATCCTCTGTCCAAAAACCTTGCAGGCCTTTCCCCTGCAAGTGGTCTCCCCATGCGTAATCCGAGGCGTCCGTGGTTAACACTTGGCTGGCTGGAGGCAGACTGAAGGCTTTCCCTTTGTTGTGAAGACATGCCATGGTCCACCAATTGAATTCATTTTGTAGGCAAGGCAAGACAGCAATCTGTGTGTCTAGACTGTGGCAATGCTGGGACCATACACTTTTTAGGTACCATTGTATTTTTCTCATATGTAGCCTTGCATTTGGTATGAGAAGGATGCAGGAGGCCATGTAACCCAAAGCCTGCAGGAATTTCCTTGCAGTTAGCTGAGACATTAATGCTAAGGTTTTGAAAGTTGAAGCCAACTGTAGTTGTTTTTCGGATGTCAGGAATGCCATCTGGGTTGTTGTGTTTAGAAGAGTACCCAGAAAAGTTATCTGTTGTGTGGGTGTCAAATTTGACTTTTTTATGTTCACAGTGAATCCCAGGTACTTGAGTAGATTTTGAACAAATTCCAGGTGCTGGAGTAAGACATCCTTGCTGTCTGCTTGAATAAGGCAGTCATCCAGATAAGGGTAAATTTGAATTCCCTTGAGTCTGCAATAAGCTACTACTGGTGCCAGGCACTTGGTGAAGACCCTGGGTGCAGTAGACAAGCCAAAGGGCAGTGCAGAGAATTGGTAATGTTTCAAGCCAGCCTTGAACCTGAGGTATTTTCTGCACTCCTGTCTGATAGGGATGTGTAGGTAAGCCTCCTTTAAATCCAATGTCACGATCCATGCATTTTTGCTCAACATTGGCAGGAGCTGCTGCAGAGTAAGCATCTTGAACTTTGGTATCTCCAGGAAAGTATTTAAGACTGACAGATCCAGGATGGGTCTCCATGAATTTTGTTTTCTGGGAACTAGAAAGAGCCTTGAGTAAAAACCTTGGCCCGTCTCTGATGTGGAACCAGTTCTATGGCCCTCATAGCCATGAGGGATCCCACCTGGTTTAATGCCTCTGCCCATTGGTGTTTTGGTAGGCCTGGCTATCCGTTTGGTCTTGGCAAGGTATGAAAGTGGAATTTGTAACCTCTTGAAACTACATCCAGAACCCACTTGTCTTGGGTTATGTAAGTCCAATTTTATTGAAAAAGAGAGAGTTTTCCTCCCAGAGAGGCTTCCAAAAGAGAAGTTCCTGGAGCCATGCAGGGGGAGTCATTGAGCCTGTTTTCTATAAGATTGAGGTCTGTCCTCTCCACCCCTGGGGGTGGAAGCACTCCACTGTCTAGGTCTGTAAGAGGTCTGTGCTTGGGCCCTCCCTCTGGAGCACCTATATCTACCCCTCTGAGGCCTGTCCGAGCTGGGAAAGAACCAATTTTTAGTTGGCCAATTTCTGCTAAATCTTGGGGCTGAACTTGTAAGAAATCCTTAACCGTTTGCATGGATTTTGCCTTATCCTCCATTTTCTTTATCACCTCTTCAGCCTTAGACCCAAAGAAAACATTATGCTGAACAGGAGCATCCAGTAACTTTGCTTTCACTTGATCAGGTAAGTTTTGTTCCTTTAACCAAGCATGCCTTCTAATGTCTGTGCCAGTGGCAGCTGCCCTGCATGAAGCCTCCAAGGCATCAAAACCACAGTGTAAGCCATGCTTTCCCACTTGCTCAGTAGCATGCATCAAATCATGTAATTCCTTATTATCTGAACATGCAGAAATGGTACCTAGCTTTTGTTTCATAACAGACAGCAGGAATTGCTGATATTTTAGCATATGAAATTGACAATTTAAAGCCCTAATAGATACAGTAGCAGAAGTGTACACTTTTTTTCCCCATCTCTCCAAAGCTCTAGAATCCTTATCTGTCGGAATATGGTTTTTAACAGAGGTGGCCTTAACACCCATAGGACCCTGAGAAATGGTTTCTGGATCAGCAGCAGGATTTTTGTAAAGGAACTGGTGGGAGTCAGGGACCCTGTAATATCTGTCAGGCTTAGCAGGGGCTGGAGGAAAGGAGTCAGGAGTTAAATTAGCCTCAGAAAAAGCATCATCCACAATATCCAAAATAGGAGGAATAGCCACAAAAAAAAAAAAGAAAGAAAAAAAATTGAAAGAATACATAAAGTGGGGGGCTTTGCCCCCACCCCCCTACTTAAATATACCAACTCCGAGATTGCACTACAGTGCCGAAAATGTCAAAGTAATGGAAGCGGTCAAGCAAATTCTTTCCCTGGGAAAGAATTTGCTAAAAAGCTGCTTTGCTATTTTGCCTTTTCGTTGTTTTAAGTTTGACCAAGACGCATTCAATAGAATGCATCTTCCGTCATCTTATAGGAACCCAAGACATTGTGGTCTGCAACTATAGTGAATTTCCTTCCATATAGATAGAGATGAAGTTTCTGCAGTGCCCATACTATGACTAGACATTCTTTTTCTACTGCTGCATAACATTCCTCCATAGGTTGAAGACTACAGCTGAGATGTACCACTGTGTGCTCTTCTCCCTCTGAGGAAACCTGGCTGAGTACAGCCCCCACCCCATGGCTCAAAGCATTCACCTGCACAGCAAATTCTTTGCTGTAATCTGGACTGGCTAACACAGGGAGTCCTCCCAAAGCCCTTTTAAGCTTTTGGAATGCCTGCTCACAGGCTGGGGTCCACACTACCTTATCTGGCCTGTTTTTCCTCGTCAGGTCTGTGAGGGGAGCAGCTATTGTATTATAATTGGGAATTAACTTTCTATAGTACCCTGCTGTCCCCAAGAATGCCTGCACCTGCTTTTTGGTAACACCTGAACAACCTGTAGTTTAGCAGGTTCTGGCCTGATCTTACCACTTCTCACTTTATGTCCCTGGTAGGAGACCTCTGCCATACCCACCTGACACTTATTGGGCTTAATGGTCAACTCTGCCCTTTGCAGTCTGCCCAGGACCTACCTGACATGCTGAAGGTGCCCATGCCAGAAATTACTGTAGATGGCAATATCATCAAGGTAAGCTAGGGTGTAATCTCCTGCTCCTGCTAGGATATGATCTACCAACCCCTGGAAGGTTGCTGGGGCATTTTTCATCCCAAGGGGCATCTTTGTGAACTCATATAATCCAACAGGAGTCACAAAAGCTGACCTTTGTCTCATGGTGGGAGTCAAGGGTACCTGCCAGTAGCTCTTGGTCAGATCAATAGTGGTCAGATACGTAGCCTCACCCAGCTGCTCCAAGGCTTCATCTGTCCTAGGAATGAGGTAAGCATCTGACTCTGTGTGACTAATTAGTTATTTGTAGGCCACACAGAACCTGGTGCTGCCATCTTTCTTTGGTTCCAGCAAAACTGGGGAGGCCCAGAGACTGCTGGATTCCTGAATTACTCACAGTTCCAACATTTCCCATATCTCCTCCCTCAGAGCTTCTCTGACTTGTTCAGGCACCCTGTAAGGGGCTTGTTTGATAGCCAATTGTGTCCCTTTATCCACATAGTGCTGCACCAGGTGGATGCACCCACGTTTCACAGTAAACATGATCCCAAGCTCCTGTTATACTGCTCAGATTTCTTGAACCTAGGTAGGGGATAGCCACAGGAACATTGCTACCCCTTCCACTGAGGTGTCAGTCTGAGCCTCACTGAGGAGATCAGTCACCAGATCCCACTCAGACTCATCACACTACCGACTGCAAATACTCAGCACAAGGGGCTTCCTATCATGGTAAGGCTTCATCATGTTAACATGGTACAATTTGTGCCCCTGCCTCCTGCCTAGCAGGGTTATCATATAGTTAACATCACTGACCTTCCTTGCCACTTCAAACGGTCCATCCCAAGCTGCCTGTAGCTTATTGTGCATGACAGGAATGAGCACCATAACCTGCTGTCCCACAGCATACTCTCTGGCTTGAGCATTCATTTCATACCAGACCTATTTCTGCTCTTGGGTTCCTCCCAGGTTCTTGTGGGCCAAGGCCATGAGCTTCCTAAGCCTTGTCCTGAGGTTTAGGACATATAAGACAACAGAGTCCTTGTGGGATTCACACTCACTGTCCCACTCTTCACAAATCAAATCTAAAGGTCCCCTCACCCTATGCCCATACAGAAACTCAAAGGGGAAAACCTGTGGATTCATAGTGTACCTCTGTATGGAAACAGCAGATGGGGAAAATATTTGTCCCACTCTCTCTTAATTGGTCTGCAAATACCCATAGCATGATCTTTAGTATAGAGTTTAACCTCTCCAATAGACTATTAGTCTGGGGGTGGTCTATAGGTGCTTCACCCCACAGTGCTCCCACAGACAAACTAGCAGGGCTCACATGAAAATGGCACCTCTGTCAGTCAGAATTTCTCTCGGAAAACCTACCCTGCTGAAAATCTTTAACAAAGTATTTGCCACTTTGTCTGCCTCAATGGAGGACAGAGCCACTGCATCAGAGTATTTAGCAGCATAATCTACTACAACCAGGATATACTTCTTCCCTGTGGAACTTGGGGTACTCTGAAGCCCCACAATATTCAGAGCTAAGATGTGAAATAACTCCTCAATCACAGGCAAATGCATCGGAGGAGCTTTGACCTTGTCTCCTGCCTTACCTACTTTTTGGCTCTGCTCACGGGTCCTACAATACCCAGTTACATCCCTTGCAATCCCAGGCAATAAAAGTTCTGCATAACACATCTCTTGGTACACTTTATTCCCATATGAACTGCAAAAGAAATGTCATGGGTAATGGACAGACGTGCCGGATGGTAGGGTCTAGGTACTACCAACTGCTATGTTACCTCACCCTACAGCCCTCCCCTACAGTTCCACTCCCTATACAGTAACCCTTTGTTCCAGTATACAGACTCCCCCTTTCCTTGAGAATCAGGTGCTTCCCTAGCTACCTCCATAAAGCCCCTTAGCGTAGGGTCTTAGAGCTGAGCCTGTCTCAAATCTACCTTTGTAACCCTTCCCAACTCCCCTTCCACAGGAAGACTGGTATCCCCTAACAGTGGCCTCATCATCAGCCTCACCTCTGCCCTTGCGGTCAATCTGTTCAAGGGAACATCAGTACCTACCAGCAGCTGTGGCTCACCTTCAGGCTCATTGCTACAGGGTAACTCCCTCCTTGAAATAACAACCTCACCAGCCCTGGCTTCAGGTGTGGGGTCTGTCTGGGTCTCTCCCCCAGGCTACTAGCCCCACATGCCTGTCTCCAAGCCTGAGTGTATGTAACTGCATGCAAACAAGGTATTCCATTATCAAAATCTTTCCCTATTAGGACATCTGCAGAGATATCCTCAAACACACCTACTAGTTTTCTCCCTTTTCAACCCTCCCAGTCAAGGTGAACCCTGACAAAAGGCATTTGGAATGGTGTCCCTCCTAAAGCTCTGACTGGAGTGGACTGCCCAAGTAAGTACTGCTCCTCTTTAACCACTGCAGACTTTACAATGGTTATGTCAGAGGTTGTGTCTCCCTTAGCAGTGGCCTGTTTTCTATTAACTGAGGTGGGATATAAACTCTAGGATATAAACTCTGGTGACATTCTGGTAATCCTGTTGTCTCCAGACAACTTACCACTGGCATACTGTTACTGCCACTTGCAGACTTCCCCACCTTTCATTCCCCACCTTGCTTCCATGGACATCTGTATGCTACATGGCCCCACTGATGAAATGTAAAACATCTAACCCTCAATCCTGGCCGTGTACCTGAACTAGTGGTTTCCCCTGTTACTGGTGGACTCTGTTGGGGTGGTTTAGGCTGCCCACCATGGGTTCCTTTATATCCATGTGCAGCACTGGGTATTTAATTCTTGTGCAGTGATGTCCTGCTTGCTAAGTATTGATCTCCTTTTTTTTCCTAGCTTATCTGCAGAGTTACACTCCTGATCTGCCAACCAGATTATCATGTCCTCAGGCAAAATGTTAAGGGCTTGATCCCTCACCAAAAGGTCTTCCAGCATTTCAAAAGTGGTGACCTGACACCAGCTCACCTGCCTATACAAATAAGTGCTTAACTCAGCAATATAATCAGATACACTTTCATCTGCCTTGGGTTTATGCTCATAAAAACTTTTTTCTGTAAGCTTCAGATGTTAACTTAAAACATTCCAATAAACAATGTTTTACTTTATCATAGTTTAACAATCAGTATCAGACAATTTAGAAACAGTTTTACCATGAAGTAAGGGGGTCAGGATCTGTACACAGAGCCCTTGGTCAACATTATACTGTTTATATATTCTTTCAAATATATGAAAAAAAACTATCTAAATTATCACCCTCTGTAAACCATGGAAGACATTTACTGACTTTTATTGCTTCTGGGGTTCGGTTATTCCTTTCCCCATTACATCCATTACCTTGACAAAGAGTCAGCATCTCCCTCTCATATTGACATTGCTTCTCATTTTCTTCAGCCTCCAAATGCTGCAGTCTATCCCTTTCTTCAGCCTCCAAATGCTACAGTCTCTCAGCTGATTCTAATTCCATCTTTTTCTCCTTTTCTTCTGCCTCCAAACACTGCAGTCTCTCCACCTATTCTAATTCCAAACGTCTGGCCTTCAGTTCAAGTTTCTTTAACTCCAGATGGATTTTTAAGTCCTCAGAGGAAAAGGTGAACTGTCCTGTTTCTGAAGGCTGCAAATCTCCATCACCAGACTGTTTTTTTTTCCTGGTTGCTGCTCTGAACTGCAACTAAGGCAGAAATAATTTCCTGAAAAAAATCGACAAAAGCACCAACATCCAAGCGCAACAGTATTCTCCGAATATTTATTCAAACATAAAAAAACACATAAGCTCAGTTAAATTTCCACACATGTACTCCAGTACTCCAATTTAAAATCACCAAAAACAGGGCTGCTCAAACAAATTTACGTAAAGTGCTTTTCGTCCGAATACATATCTGGACTTCTTCAGACATACAATAGCACCATGTTCAACTGTCATTTAAATAACTTCTCCTATTAACGAAGACCTATCAGGTCTCATCAACCAAGTTTTATAAGATTTTTAAATTTTTTTAAAGTGGTATGCACTAATTCTCAAACTGTCATCCTTCAAAAGTTAACTCAATACAAATACATTAAATACATTCAAATTAGTTAAAAATGTACAAAATTCAGTCTCCGTTACATATGTTACATTCTTCCTACCAATCCAGACAAAACTTTGTATGTTTACTTACATTGTTTACAGTCATTTCAACCATTCTACAGTGAACCTCTAAAGGTGTTCATTACCTACCTCTTATATAGTACAATATAGTATATTACAATCTATCACGTAATTCAGTAGATTATTTACGGTCAAAACACCATCTTTCTGTTGTACTTATTTATTTGTTTGTAGTCAAAAATTCACTATCTTCCTCAAATGAATCCCCTTTACGTGAACCATTCACAAATGCAAGGTCTTAAAATTCATCACAAAATATCCCGTAGGCGTAAATAATTATGTCCGCTTGTCAACTAGTGTTTTGACAAGCTTCTATCTATATACGATATTTCTTGTTGGTATTTTTACATATTTACTTTTTTATTTATGTATGATGTATAATAAAACATATAACTCTACTCCGTTCCTCATGGTTAAATCAACTACTGCTATTTCACTTAGTCTGCTGTTATCTTTGTAGTTTACTCGTAAGTGATCTTTACTAACTCAGATGTTCAAATCAGACATACAGTTGTCTTAATAATCATATGTTATCATCTGTGTTTTACTTGCATATACTTACCCTAAGGATATGTACTCGTAAGTTAAGAATACTTTTGTAAATCCTTACATTATCAAACTAACCACACTCCTTATTTACACTTATTGAAATGTTATTATTAAATATACCAAAAGTAACCCTACTATACATCTGATTCTCTGTAAATCTTTATAAAACTAAAAATTTTTGTTAAAATATATTCTTTACATAAGTATTTTCTTTATATAAGTAAACCTGTATTATACCAGAAAGGTTACCCTAAAGTATTAAAAAATTACTTTTACATTATCTAAATAAAAATAAAAATAATTAAATCAATAAGTAGTGATAAACTATTTAAATAAGTTAAAACCAAATGAAAAATAAACTATGAAAAACTAACCATTGTACTCAATGGTTCTTAAATATAGTGTTGAAGACACAATAAAGCAAAGATACGCCCATGTCGCAAGTTGTTTTCCTAGCCAGGCAATGAAGTACCCAATAAGTTGCCCTTCTATAGAAATTATTTCTGTATTAGAAATCATTTCCTCTTTAGTCAGGTTGGCAAGCACCAGTCCTTTGGCTTTGCACACCTTGGTCAACTGGTTCTTTGTTAGCTTGCCTTAATCCTCAGCTGACATTTTTGCCTGCTTTCCCTGACTAAGCAAAACTAACAAAAAATAAAGAAAACTGTTGTGAAAATAAAACTCTGTGTGTTTACCTTGTGGATGCTGACAGAACACACACACCTTAAGTGGCAACTGCCTACAGGCTACAGAAGTTCCATTAATATCCACACAACTGCTCACCAATATGTGACATCCCTCTTCTAGGCCAGTAATCAAGGAGCCTGAATCCTCACCACTGACACTGGGGAGGGATGTTCACTTGGAAGAAAAATACATACAAACAGTATTTCTACATGCAGCTCTCTGCACCAAGCACAATTTTCCTTAAGACCACACAGGGAACACATGCAGTCCAGGTGCTAGATTTTCTCTATCTCTCTTGGCCCCCAATAAGACTTCCCACTGGCACAGCTGTAGAGTTGAGTCATCAGCCAAGTGTTCCAAGCTAAGTTGTCCACCATCCTCTCTATGAAACCAGTGCTCTGGGTCCCTGCTCCAAGTAGCTGACACACACACTCTCTTTAAGATTTGATTTTCACACACACACACACACTCGTGCACACACACACACACACACACACACACACACACACACACACACACACACACACACACACACACACGCACACACACATGCACACACATGCACACACACACACACACACACACACACACACACACACACACACACACACACACACACACACACACACACACACACTCCTGGGAAAGGCTTGCAGAAATTTACTGGCTCTGCTACCTTTGCCTAGACTATAAAGTAGTTATACTGCCACCACCCAACTACTCTAAGGCTCTTACAAAGGTACCCAATTATACTGAATAAAATTAATACTAAAACAAATGCTAGTGTTTGACCAATGCAGCAAGACTTTCAGGAGCAGCCACAGTGTCATCAAATAAATATAAGTACTCTCAAAGGTTAAAATATTCTCTAAAGAACCAGCCACATTGAAATATTTAAATATATTTAATAATAAATAATCAAATGACATGAAAATATGAAATATCTATTTACAATAAACACCAGAGTTTCATTACAGGAAATATTAAAAATAACACAGATGGCTAGATTCACACAGATATAGAAAAACAGTACTTAACTAATCTCACTATATTTTTCTAATTGACCTAAAGAATTACTGTTTCCTACTTACTTAATAAAGCAAGGCAAGCTGCGTGGGGTGAGTGGTCTTCCTTCTTTGTCAGGTTTCAAAAACAGACTGCTCTGAGACTTCTGTCTCATCTATTATTAAAACATCTTTTCAGCGCTGGATTACAGAATGACATCACACTCATCTGGCCATCTGACTTCTGGTTCCAAGCTGGGCGGAGACTAACCTCTTCTCTTCCAGTATCCTCTTTTACAATATATTAATTTCAACAGTTATAATACAGTCTGATGTACAGGTATATTTCTTCTATGTCCAGCAGAACCCACTGTTGGTACATTTTTTAACACAAGCAGCTTTATAAATAAATTTTCAACACAAGCATCTGTACAAATCAGTTTGATATACAAATGACATATAATTCTTTACAAAACTCCAGATAGCTATGCTAGCATATGTTACACATCCACTGCCCTACTTCTCCTGGCATAGCTGGCAATACCTCACATCATTACAATGTGATAATGGAGAACACTGGATTTTGCTTAACCATGTCACTTGGTAGTCTAGATTTCCACTTATGCGCAGTCCAGTGGTCTCCATTAATAAAAAATTTCCAGTAGTGACATTGCAGTGCATTGAAAGGGGGTGCTGCACTCCATCAGATGAGCCATTAAACTGAGTCCCTATTTTCTTGAGCTGTTGGTAGCTTAAGTGCATGTAAAAGATCACACAGCTTCATATTTTTTAACCGGATTTGAATAAAAAAACAGCTTTAAACACCTGGGATGAGTACATTTTATACTCTTAAGGAGTTACTGTTATAGCTTTGTGCTTATTTTTGTACTTACTAGTAATGTATGATTTATATTGGTTTGTACTCCAGTGAGAGTGGAGAAAGAAACTAGCCACTTCTAGACCTCTGATTGCTATACCACCTTGAAGTATGTAATTTCGCTGCTGGCGAGTACACTTGTTGCAGTGTTTTTTGGTTTTCTGTATTGTTTTAAATTGCCTGTGTTACTTAGCATACAACCAAATTTAACACTGTACTGCACAGACGCAGGCAGTTAGAACCTTAGCTTTCACTATATAACCTTCTCCACAAATTCCTAGTTGGATTTCATAGTCAGTAGTCACACAAAGACTCCCTGGTTTGCACAAAGAGTCAAGTTGCTGTTCATGTGTAGACTTAAGACAACATTCCAGGAAAATAAACTCCTAACCTCCCAGGCATTACCTCCCCCTTTAACCCACATTATTAAGCAACTGGAGCCATGGATTTGCACTTTCCGGCTGTCTGTGTATCCAGTTCAGTTAAAATAGCCATCGTGAGACAATGCAGCAATTGTTTTGTATTTTCTTAGCAATCACTTACTCATTAAACTGACTCAGTCTGTGAGAGAATTAATTATATAACACTAATGGAGGCAAGGTTCTCACACAAAGCCACTATAAATAACAAGCAGAATATCAGTACTACACAACTCCATAATAAGCCAGTCACACATCTCAGACCAAACACATTAACCTACATATGCTGAGGCTCCTAAAAGTAATCTACCTAAACAGAAATGCCTCCTAAATGGAACCTAAGAAACAAGTACACTCAGTAACCTCACAAACACTGGCAGCACCAGCCATGAAACGTACATCCAAGAGTCACATTTTCTCAAGTTAGAAGCTCATAAAACCAACCTCCATACAAGCCAATATCCTAAATATAGGTGACTCCACACTACAACAATGCTACACTCACCAGGCTGTGCAAAGAGAGGATCACAGTCAGCCACCGATCAGGGGCCAGAATTTGCCACATCATGCATGCACTCAGGTCCTTGCACCACAACTACTCATATGACACTGCCATAGTGCATATGGGTGTGAGTGATTTGAGATAAATCTCCCTGGATTATATGAAGGCAAACATGATGAAGCTCTTGGAATAAGTGTCTAAGACAAGTATGAGCCTAGCTTTGATCAGCATTCTACCATCACCAGGAATGATACTGAAATACAAACAAAATATTACTGACTTTAACAACTGAATTACCATCTGGTGTCCTTACTACTTTGCCAGAAATGGTCTGGACCTATCCCTGAAGTCTTTTATACATTGGCTAAATCCTTGTCCACCCCCATATTGCCCATTTTAAGTGGATTCAGTCTCCCAAAGCTTCCAACATAACAAAACAGAATCTGGATAACACAAAATATATTACTGCTCAGTGCTAGGAGCCTTAAAAACTCTACTTCCCACAAGCATTCATTACCTTAGAAAACATTGATATATGCATCATCATGTATACCTAGATTAAAGTCAATAAGAACATTCCATCAATGCAGGATTTCAATGCCCAACATATATTCAGGCACACCATACTAGATGAAGACATTAAAGGTGACAGTTTCTCCATATGCTTAAAAGAAATTTCACCTCCAGCCTTATTACACAATATCATGACCTGAAAGTCCTTCGTGTCCAAACTGCTATCAACAAAACCCTTTATCTTACCATAGCTAATTATAGAATGCCCTCTATATCTCCCTCAGTCCATGCCTCTTACTTAACTAGTATGGAGTTCCTATGCATTAAGCCAAACACCATTCTTATAGGTGTCTTTAACCATCCCTCTGTCAACTGGGAGACTTATACATCCTCAAGCACATATTCCTACTGGACTTCATCAATACAAACTCTCTGGACCAATTAGTCTACACACCTACCAGGGTTGACAATCCTGTAATTGCCCCTTAATGTGAAACAGGTTTGCCTCACATCAACTATAACCTCTTCTCTGCTCAAATCTGACCACAAATCATTCACATTCACCATAAGATCGAAGATGGAAGCACTTCCAATGTCTGTTTTTATACACTAAGGCTAGTCTACTAAAACTGAGTGATGACCGGGCTAAATTCAAAATCCTCTTCAAACTCAATGACCCCACTGCTTATGTAGAATCCTTTACCACCAAATTCTGTACATATATAAACAGCTGCATTGACTATATGTTTCCCTTCAAATAAATATAACACCAAATTTAAAAATAAACCTTCTGTTGTGGAACTCAAATATAAACAGGATCTATAATAACAAAAACAAAAATAATTGCATGTAAAATTAAGTTTAATTGTCAAGATACCAAAAACACTCTTGCTAAACTTAACAGGGAACTTTAGACCCTGATCAAATCAACCAAAACCAGATGTGATGGAAGTTGGGAGGTAAAAATGGCCTTCCAGGCAAGGAATAATGACAAAGCCTTCTTTAAATATGTTAGAAACCTCAGAAACAATACCTACCACAGTGCAGAGCTAATAGTAAGTGATATCCCATACTCAGACCCAGAAGACATAGCTAATCTACTAGCAGACAAACCTAGCTCAAACATCACCTTCCCTTCCCCTCCTATATTCCCAGATCACATACTTGTATGTTCACCATCTCAAATTTCCAAAGAAGTTCTCAAGGCACTATTCAGGGCCATAAGCAGTAGATTAATGGGACTGACTAACATACTGGAGTGCCTACTGGGCAGCCTGAAACAGGACTTGTCAGACTCCTCTACAGAGGCTATTCCAAATCGGCTTCCAGACAGGCTTCATGCTGGATGAATGGAGGACATCAACTGTCCTCTCCTTACACAAGGGAGGGGCAGCAGTAGACATAGGTAATTATAGACCCATAAGCCTGACCAGCCTCATCTATAAAACTGTGGAGAGGATCTTTAATAAATAAGGACATAGGTGACCTACAAACTCTTGACCCAAGATCATTTGGATTAGTCAAGGGTAGATCCTGCCTGCTTAACCTGGATGGCTTCTTTTAGAAAGTTGCTGAAGCAATGGATGAGGGCAAATCAGTACATACAACATATCTGGACCTTTCAAAAGCATTCAACACTATTCCACACTCTGGAGACAAACTCCTCCATTTAAATGTAAATCCCAAAGTAACTCATTGGATAGCAAATTATGTTAAAATAGATCCAGGAAATTAGAGTTGGTGGCTCAACCTCTGCCAAAACACCTGTCACTAGCATGTGCACCCCATGATTCAGCCTTTGGGCAACTCCTACTTTGCCTTTACTTCTCAGAGGTCAAATGTTAAGGGTTTATGACTGTCCAGGTTTGCATGTGACTGTAAATTTGGTGCCACAAACTCCTGCGATAACACCTAGATTCCCCAAGAGGGCCTTTCCCATACACATAAGTGGTGTCAGAACCACAGACTTAAGTTAAAAGATAAGAAATGTATAATAGTATCCTCTGGCAAGTATGACACCCATTGTAACTATCACATTGATAACAACACTCCGAATGTTGATCCTATAGTGAGGATCTGGGAACCTATGTAGACAATGAACTGTCCGTTGATCACGGTGTATTCACTATTATAAGGAAGCACAGCACAGCTTATATCTAAAGGTATGGCATCCAGCACCAGAGATTTAATCATTGCACTGTACTCCATCCTCATCAGGCCAATCATTGTGTCTAATGTCCTCTCCAAACACTTGTCACAACTGAAAAGCTCACAACACTTTCTCACTAAAAAAAATCAAGGACATAAATCATAAAAGCTATTCAAACCATCTCAAAGTCTTGTTCCTCTTCTCAGTATCTTACAGGCTGCTAAGATGTGACCTTTTCCTTAAATATAGAGCATCAACAGACCCTATCCTTTCTGACCTATTATGACCTATTACACATTCACAAGTTCAATGTTCATGATCACCCACTTGAGGGATCTCAGTGTATTATGCAACATAAAATGAACATGTTGGAGGGATAAGGTATGTATCACAGAGAATACTGCTTCTGTGGAACATGTAAATGTCCTGCTCATCTCTGGGCTATTGTACTTAAAATATAAAAGCTAAAAACTTTATGAGAATGTACAGCTATTCTTTTAAAGCTCCTCATGGAGCCTAGTAAGTACCTACAAACTTATGGAACCATCTTCTATGCCACATAAAGCAAAGTACCTGTCTTATTCTATTCAAACATCATTTGGATGAATGGATGGGGAAACAAAAATTCATCTCTGGTTAAGCACCCATACACCTGATAAATAGGGGCAACAAACCCATATTCCTCATGAATAGGGGCAACAAGTAAATATCCCAACACATCCTTGTATCCTCATTCTGCCTGCTCTGGATTATTCATACACAAGACACAAGGGTCAAGTAACTACCGCAGAAATGTAAGGCTAGGCTTCTTGAGATCCTCATGCGTCAGCAGCCAGATAAGTAATTATGAATAAATGACCAAGTTTCTAATGTATCTACCATTTGTGTGTATGTTTATTTTGTCAATCAGTGCAGTCAGACTGGAGAACACATGCACACACGTACACAATGCATGAAAATGTGCAGACACTTTCTGTATGTTTTTTTTTTTCATTTGTTTTTTTTTTATTTCTTACTTTGCATTTATAGGGCTCTGCTACTAGATATCCACCTTGCTGCCAGGATGTCATTTAATCAGTGCAGTGGGGGAAGAATTGGCAAGTACCCTGAGTTATCCGATTGTGGCAAAATATGTAAGCATTTTTTGCAAAATCAGTGCAGCCAAAGTGCACTGTAAACCCTTTTTATTTTCCTTTAGTTTTTGCACTTCATTTTAAGTTCCTTGTATGCACCTATATAGATATGCTGCAGATGTCATCCCTTTCCTGAATACTCAGCCACTGCACCTACATAGATATGCTGCAGATGTCATCCATCTCCTGAATACTCAGCCACTGCACCTACATAGATATGCTGCAGATGTCATCCATCTCCTGAATATTCAGCCACTGCACCTACATAGATATGCTGCAGATGTCATCCATCTCCTGAATATTCAGCCACTGCACCTACATAGATATGCTGCAGATGTCATCCATCTCCTGAATACTCAGCCACTGCACCTACATAGATATGCTGCAGATGTCATCCATCTCCTGAATATTCAGCCACTGCACCTACATAGATATGCTGCAGATGTCATCCATCTCCTGAATACTCAGCCACTGATCACTGCAGCGAGGACAGAGACACACATGCCTCCTGTCACTGCTGCCAAAAAATAAATTAATAAATATATATATTTGACCAAAACACATTTCACCTGCTCACTGTATTTTTTATATATTATTTAATTATTGGCTTGTAGTTATTATGGCATTGTTCCTAGACTTAGCAGTTGGTTTATCAAAAAATATGGAGTTCATGGCGCTGCCACGATGTTTGTTTTTTATTATTTTATTTTTCCTCACCCTAGTTTCACATTTCTGACCTTTTTCTATCTTTTTTCTCTGTTTACCTGCTTTGAATAAGTTGACCAGTCAGTTTAAGTCACAAACTAACCCACACTGTCTTTATTTTCTTCTGCCAGTTTTCAATTGCTGCTGCTTGCCATTTTTTCAGTGTTTGCCTCTTTTATTGTACCTCTCTGTGGAATCTGACCCTCTCTTATCTGGCTACTGCCTAGAACAAACTTCCTTTCCACTCATCCCCTGCTTGATTTGTTTGTCCTCCCTGTCTATACATCCTTGTTTCCAACAAATGTGACACAAGTACAAACAGTGACATATTTCCCCAGTTCCCTAAATTAAGAAAATCTAAGATTAAAACTGCACATCACATTGCATCTCTGGCTCCTCCTGCTGTCTCTTTTCTCAGCACTGGAGTTACCTGAACCTAAAGCATAGCTTTTCATCCACCCAATTCCTTGGCCCTACCTGAATTTATTTTCAAATCAAACTTTCTCTGCAAGGCAGCCAGCCAATCTAACAAAACTTGCAGACTTCTAGTTAAGTTTTTAGATTCTGTTTAGCCTACACTGCAGTATGGCTTCTGGATGGCATGTGTTTGTTTTTTCTTTGTGCATGTACATTCCTGTTTCTGCAGCTTGCTATTAGCAGCCTTCACTTCTCAACTGGTATTACCTTTATTCTGCAAAGCAGTCAAATTTATCTTCACACACTGTTGTGCCCTGCTAAGCCTGGACCTGTTACAGACTGTATTTCCTTTCTACAGAAAAATACTTGGACAACAGTTAAACTACTAGCAGTGTGTGTGTGTGTGTGTGTGTGTGTGTGTGTGTGTGTGTTTGTGTGTGAACTACATTTTAAGAAATGTATGCGGATGTGTTTTTGCTGTTGCTGGGCAGATACAGGCATTAATGAATGAATGAATAAATGACTCCAGACAATATAACTTCTCTGGCCACACACCTTTTTGTGGGAAAAGAAGCAAGAATGGTATTTCTGTTTGGACAAGTTGTCCTTCTAGAATAATCTTACAGTTTCTTATTTATGCAACCACTGATGCGCTTTATCACAAACTACATAACAAGCCAAAATACCTACATCTTCATGGCATCAAATGACATCTTACAAAGAAAAAGCCTTTCAGATTCTCAGTGCCTTTCACATTGTTTGGGTACAAACTGCAAAGCAAGTAAATGCCTTGGCACTCACATATACATTTTATAAATAATCTGACTTTAAAACTATCATAGACTAAAAGAACTGCACGACTATCCTTCTGAATAACGGAAATATGTACAATGTTCAATTAGAGGTCTCATTGTTCTAAAATGCTCCTGTCTGGATAGGGCTTACAAATTAGCAGAACCTGAACTGAACTGATGGCCTGAATCCATATGAATGATCTACACTTCAAGTAACACTTCTCTTCAATAAGTCAAATATTAATAATTACAGATAAATGAGTAAATAATAGCAATAATGTCAAAACTAAATAAAATAATAAATACACTATAATAAATAAAATAAATAATATAAATGACCTTATTTCCTCATCAGTGCAAGCCTCCTAAATCATTTGCTACCCTATCTGCATCACTTTCTGCTGTTACTTGTATAATTACCTCTATAACTTGCTCACTAGCTGCTTGCATGGACTATTTTAAATCTACTGCTTATTATATTTCCTGTTACTAGGTAACTTTTTGAACTGCTAACACTGTGTGCTTGTTAAAAACTTGTGTAGTATTTTTGTCACTCATGTACTTACTATCCTGTTTTAATTTTAGAATTTGCATTAATGTCTTTAATTATAATTTAATATTACTGTGTGTGCATTTTTCCTTCTTCGTAAATGCTTTATTTTATTTATTTACCCTTTGTTGACCAAGTTAGTCCCCAAGAGGATAGTGGCCTCCTTTCAGGGGAGCCAATATGGTATTTATACTACTAACAGAAATTTGACCAGGATATCAAGGAATTTCCCCTTCTCTTTTCAATAGGTGCTTTGAAATCTTTTACATCCACCTGAGCTACCACCAACCCAAGCAGACAGGGCCTTGGTTTAACATATCATCTGAAAAAAGGCACACTCAGGAGTACTCTACCCCTCTTTCATTATTCTGCACTGCAATATCAGAAATCCATTTACCTAGTGTAGGAATAGAAACCATGGCCTTTCTATGGCAAAGATGAGTGCGTTACCTGTTGAGGCACTGGCACAGCTTGCTTTTTATTGGCTCTCGACCTGGGTCATGCCTAAAAAGGGTCCTCAGACCAGTATCTACTGACATAGTAAATGTACAAATAAATAAAAATAAATAAAGTTATACAGATTCTCCCACATTTTCCATCTGATGGTTATCTGATGTTTCTTAACTAGTTGTGACAGTTGTACTTTCTCCAGGTGATACAGCCTTAACCATGGTGCTTGATTTGAACACGGCTTTGCAATCTACTTAACTGTACTTGTTTATTTCATTGGCAGATGGCACACAAGATTAATGTTATGACCTCTTAATGAGCAGCTTCCTGTGGTACAGGGTTTGACTCCTTCAGTCTTCATTTGCCTAATTTTGACAGTGTGACTCTGGGCCATCTCTTAACCAGACAGCATTCACAGGCTGAGTCTGAAAAAGCACCATTAGGATCGGTGCACTATCCAGGTAAACAAATACAAATACCTTTTTGGCTTCTGTATGAGCTGCTTTAGATTAACTTCAGGCATGTCAGAGGAGGTAAATGATGGACTGATCTGTTTGGAGGTTCACTATAATATGGTGGGTTCTCTTCATGTCATCATAACAAACAGGACTGTTGGCATGAGTAAATTTTGGGGCTGTGCTACATGCTTACACAGATTCACATGAACCCAACTAATAAGGTAATATACCAACAGCATTAACTTTAACAAAATTAATACATCCTGTAACCAGAACTCTAGCAAATGTTTCTTGTAAATAAAGTATTGACTTTCATGTTGTTCTTTTGTTCTTTAGTTATTATTATTATTATTATTATTATTATTACTGCTGTTAATGTTGGATGTTTGTTGATAATGTTTTTTTTTTCTCCATTTGTCTGTGCATCTGTTGGTTTCAACACAAGGTCTGAAGTGTTAGAAAAATGCTACCCATTTTAACCAATTGATTGATGTGCAGGGGTATAACTTTTTAACTTTTGTGGAAATTTGATATGAAATTTTCACAGCAGTCATTTTAGGATCCTAACATAACACTGGTTTGTGCCATTACACAAATCCATTTGTAAATGTCATTTTGTAATTGTTTCATACATCAGCTTTTAGATCTAATTAGGACATATTCAATGTCATAATTCAGGTGGTGAAGGTCCATTAATGGTATAGTGAAAATTTGAACTCAAGAGGATTTACAGTGCTTTATGGAGGTGCTCTGTATAGCTAATACTAATAAAAGTCTAATGTTTTGGTTAAGTTGTCTGAGGCAGTTTTGTGGTGCTAGTGTGTTAACCTAAAATCTAATACCAAGAGATGGAAGATACAGAAAGTGTGGTAGAAAATACAAGTTTGGAGGAAGGAGTGAGGATTGAAACAGACTGACCGGTACAACCCAAAGTGAAGGGGTGCAATGCTGTTATGAAAAACATTTCATCTTTATATGAAAAAAGTTGTGAGGGCAATGGAAGAGATTCAGCATGACTTAAGGTACTAAGTAGACTTTTGTCAAGTTATGTGAGAGGACTGAAAGTAAATGGAGTCGGTGATGTTGAGTCTCTGCATGATCAGCAAGTCACCATGACACTGATTAAGAAGCAAGTTGGCGAGATTCACAAAAAAGCAAACAAAAGGGCAGAGCATGTAGAATATAAGAAATAATAGCTGTTTATGATGAAAGATAAGATTCAATGTAAAATATAAGATTGACTAAAGTACAAGAAAATGAGGAAGGTATGGATTTAATTGACTATGTTAAAACTGCTATGGAATAGTGGATTTTTTTTTTAAACTCTCTGAGGAATTAAAAATTGTTACATTTACAATTAATAGAAACTGACAAGAAAAACAGAAAGACAAGAGTTATTTTGATTCAACTTATGCTGTGTTTTATAAGGAAAAGGTTGTGTGGCAGTTGTGGCAACCAGGAAGATGATTTGCACTTGTTGGTCGACCTATATTGAGCATAACTATTTGGAAACAGCATTTCAGCAATAAATGCAGTTTGCAGAAACCATCTGAGAATGCATGAGGTATAGACCCAGGGATAGATCTAGCACAAGGCAACCTAGGCAACTGCCTAGGGCCCAGTACTGGCTGGGGGGCTCGGCAAGCAACAGTAATTAAAAAAATCCAAAATACAGCAATTAATTAAAAATAAAATTCCAAGAGCACTTTAAAAGAA
>NC_056735.1:998097971-998225471 GCF_019279795.1 Protopterus annectens | reverse complement strand
CTTGACAGAATAAATATGTCTAATGCTTAATGGTCAAAGCTAATGAAATAGTAACTCCTAATAAACTGAGATGACAAATGTTTGAAAGATAAATAAATCCTGCGTGGAAGACATGTCTGCCTGCCTACCCTCCAAAACAAGAGAGTTACCTTTTGTGTACCCCTCTGATGTTAGACTGGGATGAAAGTAAACAGCACAAATGACAACTGGCATACAGTATACATCTGAAGGTCCAGGGCAGGAAAACAGAGCACCAACCTGCATAAAACTCACAGAGAGAGAGAGAGAAAGAAAGGGAGTGATGCAGACTCCATGAAGAAGGACTCACAATCAAAAAGTAAACCACAGATCCAAGCCCTACGAACTGGCAATGTTACTCGTTGCACCATGGTTCTAATTATCAGTTCATTTCATACACTTCCTGCCCAGACCAGCACAGATAGTCACTTATTGTACATAATGCTGCTATTTGTGATGAAAAGTAAAAAAAAAAAGATTATGGCAAAACTGTTTCTCTTAGATACACTGTAACCCCACCAAGCAAACACACACACAGAGAGTGTCATGATTATCACAGATAACCGTCAAACCCATCTATTATAGCAACTTTATTCACAGTGTCTGACTGAGTTAAAAAACAGACATGGCAGTATATTCCGGGGGGTTTCAAATAAGTGCAGACTAGTTCTGCAAAGCCAGAATAATGACTCCTTTAACTGACCAAATGATGGCAAGGTCAGTCAATTGCATTCATCAACAGCCCCAGTGCCCAGCAATAAAAGCCAAATATATTGGCTCTCTGAACCTCAGCATCTCAGATATGATATTGTAATTAAAAAAAAATAATAATAGTTGGCCACAATAATTTATTTTTACCTGCCTATGAACACACACAGAAACACACACACACACACACACACACACACACACACACACACACACACACACACACACACACACAAAAAAAAACCCATCAATTACAGCCATGTATGCAAATGAATGAATAAATACATAAATAACTGCCAAACAGGAATATATCTTCTCACCTCACTATTATCAGCATGCAATGCAACACCTCCTGTACATACATCTTAGCTTAAAAATCAAGCAGAAAGCTAAAATAAAAATGCAGGACAAAGAACCAAAATCAGGGTTAGGTATTGCCATTACATAAGTAAAACTTTGCTAGAATACCATGCTTTGCATTTGCATTTTCCTGAATGTTAAGTCTGAAACTCAAACATCTCTCATTATTTAGTGGTTACAATCATCAGTGGTTTGCAAGAAAAAAAAACTCTTATGAGGAACAGACCTAATGTGAGGCAAAATATGCAAGAAAAAAAACATACATTACGAGGAACAGACCATATTTGGGGCAAAATTAAAGACATTTTGCTAAATCATGTACTGTTGAGAACATTTATGCACACCCCCAACAACACACTTAAAAGTTTGTGATCAAATGAATGAATTAATGCATAAATAACGACCACACAGGAATGTATCTTCTTAGTTCACTGCAGTCAGAATATATTGTTCAAACCACTGCATCCCCCTTACACACATACCTCTCAATGTCTTAGCCCAAGGATTAAGAAGAAACCAATAAGAAAGTGGGGGACAAAGGACCAAAATCAGGGACAGATATTACTGTTATAATCATAAAAAGTTGCTAGAATAATAAACTTTGCATTACCATGATTTTTCTGACGAAATGACAAATGTTACAAAGAACAGACCGAAATATGAGGCAAAGCCAGACCCGTCATGTGAAATCAGAGACATTTGAGGGCATCTGTGCCTACCACACACACACATATATATATATATATTTTACACACACACACACACACACACACACACACACACACACACACACACACACACACACCACCAGTTATATCCCAGAAGTTTAACTGTGATTAAATGAGTGAATAAATACATAAAATAACTGGCACACAGGAATGTGTTTTCTCAGTTTACTGCTCTCAGAATACAGATTGCAGTTGACTGCCTGTAACCCCTTTACTCTTCCACATATCTCCCATCTTCTTAGCTCAAGAATCACAAAGAAGGCTAAAAATAATGAGTAATAAAAGACCAAAATCAGGGACATACACTGACGCCTCCAAACTTAAAAATTTGCTAGAATAGCAAGCTTTGCAATAGCATGCTTTTTGTCTGAAAACTTCTGTCATTAGCATACCTCTCAACCTGGAAACATCAAAAATGTGGACAAAGGCCCATGAAAAGTAGGTACAACTGGCCAAAAATTGGGATGCTGATTAACATAACATTTGCATACATAATTATGTAACCCTGCCTACTCTAAATAGAACTGTGGGATGTCAACATTCAAATGCAAGTTGAAGAACAGACAAAATATTAATTATTAAATACAAAATATAAGCAGAACAATAGTGTTTTATTTATATTAACATTTGAACTTGTATCAAACTTTGAACTTGTGTAAAACTAAAATGCAATTTATTTTATAAAAATAAATTAACTGCTGAAAGTCATTGAAATAAATTTCAGGCCGACAATACACAAGGTCTACTTAACTATAGGTGGTTTAAGATTCACAAAAGAAATCAAATGAGATGAGTCACATGATGTTAAGAAACAAATGACCATCAAGGAGCGTATTTAAAAAAAAGAATAGTTTAATTTGTTCAAGAAACATATCTTTCAAACAAAACAGTTAAAACTTAAGCACTTTTGTCCTTAATGGTCACTGATGAAGTCCTAACAATGGACTTTAAGAAAGACCTGTAGAACTACAGCTCACAGTGTGAAATCCATATTCTTAACAGAACAGTTTTTAGCTTCTTCGGATTCCCCCATTTGCTGTCATGACAACTGTCTTATCTGTACTCAGTTTCATCCCATGTGCCTTTAGTTTTGCATACAGTTCCCTTTTCATTTGCTGAAGTTATTGTTCAGATTCTGGTTGGAATGGCACCTTGTCTGCATTCAGCAGCTCTGTTGACCTTTCCCTTCCAGCCTGTTTGCTAATGTAGTCCATCACCAGTATGAACAGCAGTGAGCTCTGAGCTGAACCTTGATGCACACCCACTCCCACTAGGAACCCTCTGTGAATCTGAATACGCCTTGTACTTATTGGATCCTTGCACATAGCCTGCACTAATTCTTCAATTGTTTTGGACTTTGAGCCATTGCAGTACTGTCCAGTTGTAATAGGACCATGCCAAATGCTCCCCCAAGTATAGGAATGCCCAGCTGAACTATTTCCTCATCTCTAGCTTCTTCTCAGCTGTCTGTCTCAGTGCAAACATCAGGTCATTTTTGCTGCATCCTTACCTGAATCTGAACTGATCATTTCCTATATTACTTTTTACTGTTCTGCATATTCTTTTATCAGTCACCTTCTCCAGAGCTTTCATGCAGTGTGACAGGAGTTTGAGTCTGCTTTGCTGCCCACAGTTATGAATCTCCCATTTGTTCTTGTACACTGGAACTAGAATACTTAGTCTCCAATCATCTGTAATACACATTTCTCTACATACTGTTGTGAGTGCCCTCTGGAGCCATTTCTCCCCTAACTCACCCAACTTCTTCTTCTGTTGACCTTAGTGCCTTCTGTGACCACTACTTGCAGCTGATTGTGGTCACAAGTGGTTTATGTTCAGGGCCAAGTGTTTCACTGGGAATGACTTTTCAATCACTAATTCTACCCCAATGCCCTTTCCTTACAAGGTGGAAGTCTACCTGCATAATATATTGTTATGATATTCAAAGTAGTTTTGAAAGACTATAGTAGACCTCAGAAATAATTTTACCCCACCCAGGAAAGCTCTACAGCAAACCATACCTCTTCATTCACAGTTGTATGCCTCATAGTTGCCTCCAAACAACTCAAAGCTATCCAGTCCCACTCCCACTCATAACTTTCTCTTACTTCGATTCTTCAACGTTTAAGTCCATCTCATTACCCTTTAAGGAAGTCCAACTAGTCTTAGACAAAATAGACACAATTTCTTCTCCACAATGTTAATATACCAGTAATAAATACTAAAAATGGCCAGTAGTCATAGCATCCCCTTAATATTTATTTTTATTGGTCTTTTATCACTCATATCATCCATCATAGCTTCACTCAGACATTTATATATATTGTACAAGCAAAATACTGGAAAAAACAATCTCTAAACAATTAACCAAACATATCAAAAATATGGATTATTGTCCAGCTGTCAACATGAATGCAGTGAGGGATTTTGTACTTTCACAGACCAAATATATGTAACCTGGAAAAATGGACATCAGTGGGCATCTCCTTAATGGCATTTGCTTCAGTTAAGCATTGATTTCTACTAACATGTTCAAATCATTGGATTCAGGAAAGATGTCCTAAAGTGCTTCCCTAGTTGCTTTCACAACTGCACTTTTCAAGTAGTAAAAAGCCACTGACACAGAAAATGCTAGGACAGGATTACCCCAGGAATCGGTACTTGCCCCTTTACTTTTTTGTTTATATATAAACTTAAAATTTCTCTGTCAAATATGAGTATAACCCTCTATACAGATGACATTCTCAACCTTAAATCAGACCAGTCCCCCAAAGATCCAAAATTATTTCAATCAGTTTTAGAACAGGTTATCTTCCAAGCATCTCACAATCATCAGAAAAAAAGTTAGCTTACTGTTACCCAAAAATCTCAGAAATAGTAACAATTATAAATCATGATGCCTGCATACTAAAATCAGACACACCTAACCACCAAGTATCTCAATTGTTTTTGTTCTCACTTGGTACCAGCACCAGCCACCAGCCTGTTAAAGCAACAGCTTGAGCTTAGCAGTTGGCACACTAAACAAAACCTACACTGCAATTCCCAGTTCCCACCTCTTACAGTTTTCTGATTCGAACATGCTTCGTAATCAGGATGATTGTATGATCATACAAATAAAGCTCCCTCCCAACTCCCAAGATGTTATGCAGGCAGCTAATTTGTATTGGAAATTTGTTCAATAAAATGCATGCAGGGACATAAAATGATCACTACCATATCATGACCGTTACCCGTCAGTACATCTCGCTCACTTGCAAGAAGCAACAGCATATAGCTCTCTCTGTCAACCTCAGGAAAAAAAAACACTAACAGCTGCACTGAATATTTGCATTGAATTTTGCACTTCTTTTTTTTTCTTAATTTTTTTCTTTTATGCACATGGGGAAGTAGTACGGTACCTGAAGGAGTCAGGGGAAGAACTGGGTCTGGTGGTGCTGTTGATACAATTTGCCATCTTGACTTCTTCTTTGAGTGCAACTGAGACCACCAATCACCAGACCGGGATGAACGAGTCCAACCTGCAACTGCTGCAGACTTCCTGCTGGACCCTGCCTGGACTTAGTACACTGGCTGACTGTCTGTGTCTGCACTCTGCTCTGCACTAATTGACTACTGCTGTTGAACCACAAATGGCTTGCCTGCAGTACATGCATACTTATTGCTTGGCAGATAATAACTATAAACATAAACTCAGTAGTACACACCCCCTCAAGCCCAGCCATATTCCGACAGGCTGGCAGTCTGCTCATGACACTGACGTCATCGCACATGCCCTGCATGAGATGATGTCAGCAAAAATTCAGATAAAAAAGAATGGGAAATTTGGAAATTAAGGGGGCCACTCAGAAATTTATAGCACCCCAATATTTTGACCTCAAAACTGGTAAATACTGAGGAATTCAGTACTGTTGAGAGGTATGCTTCCAAGTTGTTATGCAGGCAGCTAACTTGGATTGGAAATTTGTTCAATAAAATGCATGTGGGGGCATAAAAATGTCCATTGCCAGATCATGGCCATTACCCGTTAGTACATCTCACTCACTCGCAAGTCACAACAGCATATATCTCTCTCTGTCAACCTCAGAAAAAAACCCACTAAAAGCTGCATTGCAAATTTGCATTGCATTTTGCACTTCATTTTTTTTCTTAATTCTTTCTTTTATGCATACGCGGAAGTAGTACCGTATCTGAAGGAGCTGGGGGAAGAACTGGGTCTGGTGGCACTGCTGATACATTTTTTCATCTTGACTTCTTCTCTGAATGTGACTGAGACCACCAATCACTGGACTGGGAAGAATGAGTCTGACCAACGACTGCTGCAGACTTCCTGCTGGACCCTGCCTGGACTAAGTACACTAACTGACTGTGTCTGCACTCTGCTCTGCACTACCTCAGTCGAACCACGAATGGCTTGCCTGCAGTACACATGTACTACTTGCTTGGCAAATAAACATAAACACAGTAGTACACACCCAAGCCATTTTCCGACAGGCTGGCAGTCTGCTCATGACATTGACATCATTGCGAATGCCCTGCATGTAATGACATCAGCAAAAGTTAAAAAAAACAAGACCGGGAAATTTGAAAATTAAGGGGCCACTCATGAATTTGTGGCACCCCAATATTTTGACCTCAAAACTAGTAAATACTGAGGAATTCAGTATGGTTGAGACGTATGGTCATTAGCTAGCATTGACTGCATTCTTTACTGATTATTCAGAAAAACACAAACTTTGGAAGGAACAGACCAACATATAAGTCTAAATCAATCAGGGACAGTTCAGAGCATTTGTGTCCACACACACACACACACACACACACACACACACACACACACACACACACACACACACACACAATAAATTACTTATTTTACTGCATGCTAGATAAATGGCACATGTAGAGATAAATAAAATAAATAAATACATTAAAAACACGTGCTGCCTTGCTCATACTGCAGCAGTAATCCATTATTTGTATCTTTCACTTTCGGCCTCAGGCTAACTCAGACTGAACAAGTCGCCAAAGGCAGACTGAGCTCCTCACAGTTTCATACAGCAGCCCAATGAGTATGCCTGTCAACCTCTTACAGGAAGAAATCTGGAAATATTCATAGTAAAAGTGGAACAAAGGCCCAAAAATAGGGACAATTATTAAATATTGCTCTTACAAACTTAGAAAGTTGATAGAATGACAGGTTTTGCATTAACATGGATTTTCTGAAAGATATGAAGTCTGAAACTCAAATGTCTGCCACTATTTTCTAACATCACTCTTTAATAAATTGCCACTAATTTGCCAGAAAACCACAATTTTATGAAAAACAGACCAAAAATAAGAGGCCCAAATCTGGACATTCTGTGAAAATATGTACAGTTGAGAGGAATGCAAATGAGGCACTCTTTACTGATGATTCTGTCTTCTTCAGAAGGCAGGAGGAACCACAGTAAAGTGTGGTTGCTTTATTCTTAACATGGAGCAGTTGTAGTGCTGAGTTGTTTTGAAAACAGACTGATTATTTTTTCCTTTTAAATGGATCTCAGAAGGACTCAGAACTCCATACATGCATGGTATTCCAATCTCAGTTACAGTAGCAGTAACATTAAAGTCTCAATCTTGTAATATAAGAAAAATTAAATAAAACATACATTTGTGTGTGTGTATGTGTATGTATGTTTTTTGTTATTTTTTTTTTGGGGGGGGGGGTGCTGCAGCCCATCAGCCAGTACCACATGCCACCCCTGATATCATTAAAATAATAAAGTAATATAAGAAAAAAGTATTACAAGGTGATCCGAAGAGCTTTGACATCTAATAACTTTAGTAAAACTCATTAGTTTATGAAACAATGTTTAAAACTGAACTGTCTGTTTGTATGTCTGAAGTGAAACAAAAAGCAGAAAATAACGTGTTAACTCTTTTCAAATGTGGGAGGGTGGAGTCACATTGCTAAATTGTGTTCTGCTAATGCTGATGTAAATGCCAATTGAAGAAATGTTAAAACTGATATGCATGCATACAGCACTGGGTTTGCTTCAAGTAAATCTACTTGTGTAGCTTGAGGCCAGTGTCCTTTTGTAAGCTTACTTCTGTTCATATTTTCTTTCTTTTTATTTTATTTCTGGTGACTATACCTTTAGAAACTTTATATCCTTGTCTCTCAAGCTAGTTTTTCACTATCTTTTTCTGATTGTTTCTATGACTCCATCTTGACCAGGGTGCTAGCCCTGCTCCGTTCACCCTTGCTACACTCGGGCTCACTTCGCTCCCCTACTCTACCGCCATTCCCACCCACCCCATTACAATTACCTTTATACCTAACTATCCCTCCCCTTCCTGTCCCACTAGCCACTACAATTCCACTTCCTGCCTATTGCCACAACCACCTTACTAATCTGCCAATCTAGTCAACACCACTTCCTCTATACCACTGTCTCTACCTACTCTATCTGACCATATTTTATTCCGTGTATTATTTTCTAATATCTTCTACACTACTCCTTATTCTCTCTATCTCCACCTCTTACCACTCCAATCTCTCTGACCCACTCCTATGTTCACCAACGTCTCACTCATACAACATATATCCAACTACTTCATTTTTTACTATCTCCCCTAATTTCTTTACTACCTCCACCTCACGTCTATATAAACTATCCATAATACAGGTTTTTAAACCTTCCCACAAAGCTAAGTCAAAACTATACAAACTCCATCTAGCATCTACTACACACTCTCTCCTCACTAAAAACCTACTTTGTTCTGGAGATATCCATCCCAACCATGGCCCCTCTTCTCTCCCCAAAACTACCTCTACACTGCCCCCATCTTACTCCTCTAACAGTCACCAACCTCAGTCACAACAATCATCTCCATCCAAATACTTAACTATTTACTCATTGAATATTCAGAGTCTAGAAAATAAAGTCACTGAGCTGCACTCATGGATAGCTCTCAATACCCCTCACATCCTCTCCCTATCTGAAACCTGGCTCAAGCCACAAATCTCAAATAGTGAAATACTCCCACCAGGTTATAATATCTTCCGATCTGATAGACCTGTAAAAAAAGGTGGTGGCGTGGCCATCCTCTACTCAAACAACCTTAAGCTCCCACCATACCTTTCCCCAATTCCTGACTTCCTCCCAGCTGAAATCATCATCCTTAACTGCCATCTGAATCCCCACAAAAAACTTGCAATTGCCTCTATCTACCTTCCTCCTGGTAACAATCTGCCCATTCTTGAAAACATCCTATCCTGGTTCTCCCACAACATACCATATGAGAAACTTATCCTTGGTGATGTCAACACTGATTGGTCCAAACTCACAACTTACTCCCCCAACTCAGTATCCACCTACACAGCTACCACCAACTTATAACATCTTCCACTCGCTTCCATAAAAATTCCACTTCCAGCTCCATTATAGACTGGATCCTTACCAATTCCCCCCACCAATACCACAATCTCACCATCTTACCTGACTCCCTCAGTGATCATCTCCCTACTACCATCATTACTCCCATATTCCTAAACCTCACCTTATCAAAGACTGTCGAAAACTATCAACTTTCAATTCATCCCAATTTAACTCCATTCTCCACAACATAGATTGGTCCATCCTAAAACACCTCCCCCCAAATGATGCTGTAAGCACTTTCAATAGCATCTTCATGAATACTCTAAACTCCTTAGCTCCCTCTAGGAAGATCAGAGTAAAATCAAATCATGCTCCCTGGCTCTCCAAAGAGACTAGGTCCCTTATGAAACAAAGAGATTGTGCTTGGAAAACCTGGACTAAAACTAAACAACCACCTTTTCTTCAAAAATACAGGCAACTGAGGAATCTTGCAAAAAACCATACAACTATTTATTTATTATTTATTTTACATTTGTTTACCGGGCTAGTCTAGCTGGATACATGTCCATTTTCAGTAGAGGCCCGGGGAGAAAAGCTCCAAGAAGAAGGTACAGATAACATAATAGATGCTAAGACAATAAAAATTACTATAGGCTTTACATATATTTGAAATAGAGATAAAAATAAAACAATTGGCTATACATGTAGTTGAAATAGAGAATAAAAATACAATTGGCTTTACACACTATATAACTAATGACAAAAAGTTATACTATAGCTCTGCTCAGCTTAACAACAAATTCAATCTTCAAAAATTTTGGTCAACTCTCAACAACATTCTCTATCCTGGAAAGCCCTGTAATCCCTCCCCATACCCTAACTCTTCCTCTCAGGAAACAGCTACCCTCCTGAATAAACACTTTATCTCTTCCATCCAAAATCTGGTAACCTCTAAGCCAAACTCGAATTCGACACCCACCCCTCCAAGTCCCACTAACACAACTTTGTTTTCTTTTGAGCCAGTTCCCATTACTTACATCAAATCTCTACTACTCAAGCTAAAGCCTTGCTCTCCTTTCACTGACAATCTATCTCCTACATTACTCAAACTTGTTGCTGACTCAATTGCCTATCCTATAGTTATACTAATTTATCAACTGCTCCCACCCTTTGGAAATCTTTCTTCACTATCCCTCTTCATAAAGGTGGAAACTCCACTGACCCCTCAAACTACAGACCCATTGCCATTCTGTCATCCCTCTCCAAGATATTAGAAAAATGTATTCACTCACAGCTTCTCAATCACCTTCTCACACACCACTTACTTACCCCTACTCAACATGGATTTCGTCCTCACCACAGCACCACCAATGCCCTCCTCTCCTTCACTCATATCATTGCAGAGGCCCTAGATAACAATAAACACATTTCCTGTCTCTTCTTAGAACTTTCCAAAGCCTTTGATACTGTCTCTCATCTTCTACTACTATCCAAACTCGCAAATCTCCAACTATCCCCCTCTGCACTTGCCTGGTTTAATAGTTACCTATCTGGCAGGGAACAATCTGTCAAATGGCTCTCATCCTCCTCACCTTTCCTTCCCATCACCACTGGTGTTCCCCAAGGCTCCATCTTGGGACCCCTTTTGTTTAACATCTTCACCAATGATCTTTACACCTCATGCAAAGAATCCTCCCTTATTCAGTATGCCGATGACTCCACACTTATATCCATCTCAAATAACATTCCTGAACTACACTTCCTGACCCAACAGGCCCTACTATCCACTGAACAATGGCTCTCTCACAACCTATTGATCCTAAATCCCAAAAAGACCAAACTCCTACTTTTCCTTCCCCATTCTCTTTCTCATCACAAAACCTCCTTTTGTATTACATCTTCTCACAATACAACTATCCATCCTGACACCCACACAAAACTCCTAGGGGTCATTATCGATGACAAACTAAAGTTCAACCTACACATACTCCAATGTATAACAAAAACAAACCAAAAACTAGGTCTGCTATATCAAAACAAAAAATTCCTAACCCCTTAATCTAGACTTACCCTGGGCCAGGCACTCCTCCTCCCCTCCTTCTTATATGCCACCCCAGCTCTTACCAATATCCAGGCCTCCACTCTATATAAACTCCAACAGACTTACCATAAAATAGCCAGATTCATTACTAACTCCCCATACAACTCACACCACTGCATTTCTTTAAACTCTCTTCAATGGCTTGAACTTCCCCAAATTCTGCTATCTTATCAATTTCATATGCTACACTCTATTCCTTATAAACTCTCCTTCTGTCCATCTCTATCTTCCTCAGTCTCCATCTACATCCCATCCTGGACCCTCCATACTTATAACCAACAATTACTTGATATCTACTACCCAAAAAGGTCAGTAGGCAAACTACTCTACAAACACTCCCTTGCCCATGCTTGGAACAAACTTCCCCTTGACTTACGTTAAATCTCCCACACCTCACACTTTAAAAATTAACTAAAAGCTTATTTTCTCAATTCCAGAACCTGCCCTTGCCATGACCCTACCTAGTCTTCCTCCCCTTTATGTACCCTCAAAAGGACCATACTTAGTACCTCATTACACCTCTCTCTCTCCAATGTGTCTACTATGCATTTGCATAATTTTATACAAACAAAACATTTTTATCGTTGACCTATTGAACTATATCAATGTAAAATTGTTACTTAGCTTCTTTTTAATGCAACTTTAACTTTATGCATGTAACCCAACATATGTGAATCTTTTTGCTATAACTGCTATTATATCAATATTGTTTAAAATTGTACTTGTTTAAAATGTACTACTGGAGCTTTTCTCCTCGGGTCTCCACTGAAAATGGGCCACAAGCCCAGTTGACAAACCCGGTTAACAAATGTCAATAAATAAATAAATGCTACATTTGCAGCTGTTCCTATACAGGATCACAAAACTACAGCTAGAATACTTAAGTTAACATCATGCCATTGTGTTACAACTAAATTAGAGAAGTATACTGTAGTTCTAGAAGGAAAAGTACATCAAGCCCTAATAGACACTGACAACATGATTACCCTTTTCAAGAATCTCCTAACACATGAGCATAAGATAAACAGCAACTAAAAAATGCAGGTAGTATGTATTAATTCAAACAGTTCTGGGAAAAGCATAATGTTCTGTGGGTGTAACTCCTGATTTAACTCATGAGGCAAATATTAGTAAAATATGTTCTCCATCTTAAAACACTGCGGAAAATCTGAGGAAGGAGAATCCAGGGACACAGTGTGGTAAACTAGTACACTTAACAAGAAATATGTACATCGGCAGCTTGATGCACCCAATGCTGTAGGGAAGTATAGTGATCAAGGTGCTTCTATTACTTCTTACTCACATGTTGAGTCAAGGGATGGCCTAATTAAAGACAGGGAAAAACTCTGTATAAGTTGTTAGCACCAAATCCTTATAGGGTGCTACTAATGAAGTCAGCTCAATGTCACGTATTAGGAGGTCACCTGAGGATGAGCAAGACTAATGCAAGCATATTAGCTAGATTTCACTAGCCAGGCATAATGAGAGAGGTAGGACATTTCTGTGCTTCTTCTCTAGAATGTCATTAAGCTGCATTTCAACCTGGATTTAAGAACCAATTAATTCAAATTTCTATCACAGAGGTGTCATTTGAATGTATTGCCGAGGGCATTGTGGGGCCACTAGTAAAATCTTGTGATGGATATCAGTATATGTTAGTAATAACAGACTATGCTGCAAAGCTTCCAGAAATAGTGTCATTACACAAAGTTAATGTAAAGACGGTACTTTTCCGTTATCGGGGCAACACTATTAATGTGGTAGATGGTGGTTTTAATCATTGCACAGCTGCTTGTATATGTAGTAATAGCTGGTCTGAAAACCAATTCTCCTTAACTGTCCAGATATTCGTGCAGTGCTCAGATTTGTACCTCATATTTTTTGGTTTGTTCCTCATCATTTTGTGATTTCTCTGGCAGATGCTGCTCGGAATCCTCGCATACCTGTTATCCGTGAAGAGGTTTTGTTTGGAATCTTGAATAAGCGTTTCTTTTTTTTTAAAGTGGCAGCTGATGCTTTCAAAGAGTTGCTGTGACAGTGTTAATACAAATGTTATGAAGTACCTCAACTGTTTTGAGTTAAACAGTAGATTGTTTCTGCTTGTCAGGTATGTAATAAATTAATAAGTAATTCAAGTAACATCGCATGGCAGCCACCTGCACAATAAAAGAAACACAGGTGGTGCCACTCGTTTAACTGGATGCTGCTGCAAATATTTCAGAAATGAACTCCGAATAAGCTGCTCAGCAAATCTCCCGCTCTATTTAAACATAACACCTAACCTGTTAAACTCAGAGATATTGCTAAAGGATGACAAGTAGGGATAGTTATATAGCTACAGATAACAGGTTTTGTGTTAACATGACTTTTCAGAAGGTTCTGGAGTGTGAAAGTCAAATGTTTGTCATCATTTTAATGATTTCAAATTTTAATAACTTGCCAACGGTTTGCCAGAAAAACACAGTTTAATGGAAAAAAGGACCAAAAGCATGAGGCAAAATCTGGACATTTTGCGAAGATCTGTACAGTTAAGAAATATCGCAGCTGCAGCCTGTTCACCAGCATTTGTGTTCAAAGTGCCGTCTAGCCACCATGGCAGTGGTAGCACCGTAGTCTTCAACCTGCCATCTCTAAAATGTGTAATCAAAGGATATGAAGTGCCCCTTCCACCAAATCTGGAATAAATGGCCGACGTGTGGAAAAACTTACTAACGACTTCAAATAGGAAAGTCTGACAATTGACACAATGAGCTTATACTTAATGTATTTAATTCCAGCTGTTGCCCCGATAACGGAAAAGTACCGTTAAGTCTATCTCCAGAGAACTAGTACAGTTACTCTTCAAAGTGGCTATCCTTAATGTGACACTTACTAAGACAATTCCTTTATGTCAATAGTATTACATCAGTTATGCCAATGCTTTAAAGTCAGACGTTTGAAAGACATCAGTCTGATGATAACTGCAGACTGATAGATTAGTAGAGGCTCAGTAAACCACTGAAATCCATTCTAAGAAAAGGTATTGACACAAATGGTAAAAACTGAAATACCAGTTGTTACTCTACTGACTTTTTGCAATCAGGGAGGTGCTACAAACTTCATTTAGGTTTACCCCATTCAAAGTTTTCTACAGCAGGCATGTCAGGCATTGCTAAGAAATCCTGGGAAGAAGAAGAGACGATACAATTTAAAGATGTCTTAGAATACTGTGTTAGTTTGCAGGATAGACTAATTATGTTCAAAGTAGAAAACACACAGCCCTAACGGCCAAGAGTTGCAACAACGAGTTCGTAATAAAAATACCCAACAAAGAGAATTTAACCCAAGAGGTCAGGTATTTGTATTACTGTGCTCCATGGAGAGCACAAGTGACTAGGGCCATGCATGGCCGGCCTTAGGCATAGGCGAACCAGGCGACCACCTAGGGCACCGTAGAGACCAGCCTCATAAAGGGCGCAATTTGTATTTATTTATTTACTTGTTACTTTTCTCATTATGTGTTTGAAGGGTGCCAGTAGGGTGAGGGGGAGGGGCAAGTGGCCAGTGGCATAGCTAAGGGGGGTGGGTGGTCTCATAGCATTACTTCCTTCCGGTCTGGTCACATATGCATTGTCACACAGACATCCTGTTCTGCTCGCACAATTTTAAAACAGTATGGTCTGTTGCTGTATTTTCAAAGACAGAATTTTTTTTGTTTTCTTAGCTGCCGATTTGCTCTGTTTCATTTTATTGCTGCCAAGTGGGGTGTGTTTCTTCTGCTGCCGAGAAGGACTAGACTTGCTGCTTCATTTCAAGTGTGTGTTTGACAGGCTATACTTGATTCATTTCAAGTGTGTGTGACAGACTAGACTTGCTGCTCCATTTCAAGTGAGTGTGTGTGTGTGTGTGTGTGTGTGTGTGTGTGTGTGTGTGTGTGTGTGTGTGTGCTGCTTCATTTGAAGTGTGTGTGACAGACTAGACTTACTGCTTCATTTGAAGTGCGCATGTGACAGACTAGACTTGCTGCTCCATTTCAAGTGTGTGTGTGTGTGTGTGTGTGTGCGTGTGTGTGTGTGTGTGTGTGTGTGTGTGTGTGTGTGTGTGTGTGTGTGTATGTGTGTGTATGCTGCTTCATTTCAAATGTGTGTGACAGACTAGACTTACTGCTTCATTTCAAGTGTGTGTGTGTGTGTGTGTGTGTGTGTGTGTGTGTGTGTGTGTGTGTGTGTGTGTAAAATGTCCCAGTTAAGTATACCTGGTGGTTAGTGTTACTCAGGCTCAAACCCTGTACCTTAGGTACAAAGAACAAGAGCCTGAATTCTCTACCCATACTGCCACTTGTAATGGAAGGAGTTGAGTCCATAGCTCTCAACTTTCCAGATTTTCACAGAATGTCTGGAATGTTTGGCTCATACTTTTGGTCTGTTCCTCTTAAAATTTGTGTTTTTCTGGCAAATCAGTGAGAACTGAATTCACTAAATAATAATAGCCATTTAAGTTTCAGTCTTCCTATCTTTCTGGAAATGCATGGTAACACAAAGTGTTTTATTCTAGCAGCTTTCTAAGATTATACAAGCAATGTTTAAAATGTGTCCCTGGTTTTAAGCCTTTGTTCCCCTCCCCAATAATTTGTGGCTTTTACCAGATTTCTTTTGCTACAAAGTTGAAGATACAGTTGATAGTCAAGTGGATTTTACAAGGAGCTAAGTGCTTCAGGGGAAGAGACGTTTAATGCTGCTTATGCCAACTCTGTTTGCATTGTTAGTAGCACAACAGTTAGTATCCTTGCTTTTGATGAAGAAGACTATAGGTTCTACTCCCACAGTATGTAGATGGATTGCTGATACTGTACTGTGTTGTACTTTAAAGGGGGTGGATGCTGCAGTCCTGAGAATGTCCTCCTTTGGAGGAGATACCTAGTAACTATGGACCTGTTGTCAGTTTCATTAGTTACAGATCTCTAATGTGGAATTATTTTGATGGCTTTTATGTCTGTAGAGATTTTGCATATTTACTGACATTGGTAGATTGTATTGACAGAAGTTTGGTAGACTTTTATGATGGAAATGTTCTGAACTGAGCAGTTTTGTCATTATTGGTTCATGCATTTTGTTTAATTGTTTATTTAAAGATTTTTTAAAATTACAAATTTAAAACACATTCTAAAAAGTGGTGCTGTATTATACAAGAAATATAACTGAATACAATCAAGAAGGTGAATCAAAGAATAAAATACATGTAAGCATGGCCCTAAAAATGTGTGCAAGGAGCCTATGGTTTGAAAACAGCCCAAAGGTAAACTTAATCCTCCATTGGCCACATGCATTTTCTATGAAAGTGGGTTTTCATGCCATTTCAATAAATGTCAGTTTTGCCATTTTGATGAATGTGAGTTTCAAGGGCAAGAAGTTTACTGCTCATGCTATGTCTGTTTTCATTGCTTGACTGTATTGTTTGTTTAGCAAATGACTATCTGTTTGTGCTATTTTATTTCACTATAGAAGCAAATAAGAGAACAGTATACACACTGATATATTTGATCACTATGTATGGTAACTGGTGAGAAATAGCCAAACACTGGAATGACTGAGGAGGGGGCTGCTGCTTGGGGGATGGGGGTAGGGGGTTGCTGCAGAAGGGGCTGCTCTGGTGGGCTGGTCTATTACACTTCCAACACCAAACTGCAGCACCAACTATAGACGAACTGGAATACCACCAAAAGAAATAACAACCAGTGAAAATAACGTTTTATTTTCTTCTTCTATTCTCTAGCGCCTCGGCTCACCAAAAGCCTTCAAGGAGTAACAATTAACATCCATTCACAGTATATATACACAAGTATCAAATCATTATACAATTAAATAATTGATTAAACAATCAATTATAAATCTAATTATCCAATTAAAAAACAATACATTAAATTACACTTTTCCAACAACATTTAGTATTTAACCCTTTAGGGGTTAACGTTTGGTATTTTAAAATAAAAGTCAACTCTTTCCTTAAAAGTTCATTTCTTATTCTACCTTCACTAGCTTCATTTCTAAGAACCTGTTCCAAAATAGTTACCCTTAAGCTATCACATTCAGAATTATGATGTTTTACAAAATGCTGCGCCAAGGGACTTTCCATTTTATTATTTTTAATGTCCCTTAAATGTTCCATGATTCTAATTTTGAACATTCTCTTAGTTTGACCCACATAAAATTATTTGCAACCACATTGAATAATGTAAATAACTTGTTCTGTTCCACAACTAAATATGGCACTGATCATGCAGATAGAAATGTGGACATTAATCCAGGTATTCCAGTATGGGAGCGTTTTTTGGCTGAAGCCAGAAGTAAACGGGGTAGTAACCCTTTTGCGCATGTTGGAAGGCGCTCTATGGAATACTCAGGTGAAGTTAAAACTTTGCTTTTGAAATTGAGGAATCTAATGGACAAAGAAATGTTAACATATTACAATTATCCAAGCCTGCAGAGGTACGTAGATCTTAACATTGTACCTAGAGGCTTAAGAGCAGTGAAATTTCCATCAGAACCATTCATAGTTACGTGTGCGACTGATAAAACCTTTCAATCAAGATGGGAAAAAGCAGCACATTATTGTTCTATTGAATGGTTAAAAATTCTGATAGAACGTGACATTCTTAAACTCTCCAATATTAAGAAAGAAATTTCAGTGGTGTGTACCAATTTAATGACTTCCTTAGATAGGGCTAAATTTGAATCTTGTTTAACTGAGATTCAAGAGAAAATTACAACACATGAAAACAAAGTTATGACTGCAGTGGCTTTCTTGGGGAGTGACCTACCAGTGGGTGTGGCTCAAATAGGGGGTGTTTCATGAGTATGGTGTGGGTGGGGCTTAGGGGACACCGGAGCACTACTTCGCCTAGGGCGCCATTTCGGCTAAGGCCGGCCCTGGGGCCATGAGAAATACATACAGTGAATTGCAAGGTTGGATAACCAGGAAAGAGAAAGAGCAAATCTATCACCTTAATTTACTGAAGTCATGGATGAAGATGGAATATTCAGTGGTGAGGTGACAAGCTAAAGTTTATACAGTAGACATCAGAGAATCCCTGCCTGAAATGCATTTGGAAGAACCCTGCTCTTAAAGTAAATTACTGACTTTTATATATAACATAAGTCTATTTTTAGTGCTGGGTGTAGCTCAGATCACAGTGTATGCATAGTAATACATGTATGTCGATGACTGATAATGCCGCTAGATGTGTGTGTCTACTTGTGTAGTTGATCAGATTTGTTAGATATTTTGATGGCCAAATGAAGTGCCATTTGATAGATGATGTGTGTGCGTGTGTGTGTGTGTGTGTGTGTGTGTGTGTGTGTGCTTTGAAATCTTTGACAAATGTTCTCTTGTTATGGAAAGAAATAACTGCATAATTTGTGTAATTCATTGATATGCGTGGCTCATATAAGCACAGTCTATTATTATTGAAAAAGGACTTTGACAGACCTGCTTGTTTACACAATCATATTAAATGCAGTAACCCCAGTACAGCACTCGTGGAGTCTTCCTCCTTTTACTGAATCTCATACTCATTTGACAACAATAGTCAACATGACTGAATCATCTAGAGCCATAGTAATACTGTCAAGTGGCTAGCCCTGCTACAGCACAGTCTGTGATCTGTGTTCTCCTATCTTGAGGATACTCCACACCACAGTAGATACCAAAAGTAGTTGATCTGTGCAACTCTTCCTCCTATAGGGCACCATGTAGAGTCTGTGCTGCTGCCCACACCTCCATTCTTGGGTCAGTTTGAGACACAAGCACTCATTATGTTTTTGTGAAGTGGGAGGAGCTCCAGAGAGAAACATGGGAACATGCAAACTCCATGTCAGCAGGTAAGATTGAACCTTGTACCTTGTGCATGGGAGGTGAAGATCTTAACCATTATGCTAGACTCTTATTTTCCTAAAAATAATATGTTTGCTTATGCAATAAGTTCACTTTACAACGCTCCTTTTGCTAGATTTACTGTTCTGTTTTTTATTGCACCTAAATGTTATTGCTAGACTGTCATTTCTTTGATTAAAATGTTATTTGTATTGGCCAGCACTCATTTTTACAAAGTACTTTACTTATCTTCCATCCCACTGAGTTATCTGTATAGTGTTGTGAAACTTGCTCATGTAAATTGTTCATACTCATCATCAGTATGGTAAATCTGTCCTAGTCTAACCTAAAAACAACATAAAGTTGTATAAATACACAACAAAGCAGAGAAGAGTTTCATGCTAACTGTATAGAAAGGCAGAGTCCAGCTTGCTGCAATGTATAAACATATACATTACTATCTGCCTACACTATACCAGAACCCCCACTTGACTGTAGAGATTATGAAGTGCTGGTGATAATCACAATTTCCCCAGTGCCAAAGCCAAAACACTGGCTAAATTTGTCCACAAGTTACACATGAGTGAAGTGCCACTGCTGGCAACTGGAAAAATAGCAAATTGTCTACGAGGGCACTGTCAACTACGTAGAGACTACAGGACTGGGAACATTCAGTCTTTCAAATAACAAGATTATGCAACTGGATTATCCTACGGTGCATTGCAGCCCCCACACCGTGCCACTACGATAGATACTGTGTATGTAAGCACACGTGAATGATCAGGGTTCAGTATTTCAGCTAAATTAGGAACACTTTTACTTGAAATTCAATGTACTCTGATGCTAGGCTGTAGTGGTGTTTACAAGTGTCCCTCAATCATTCAGTATGTGATATGGCATACAGCAGAAGTTACATGCATCTACAGCTCTGCTTTTTATGATCTTGCCACCACAGAACATTCTATTGTGGATACAGCTATAAACCATCACAGTGCAGTAGTGCCCATGAAAACAAAAGATTCCTAGTGTTATTAATGTATTTGTTTTTATTTTCTGAATCCATTTTTGCACACAGAACATTTTTTGTGGAAGTGCAGCAGCCTATTCATCTGAAACAGCCTATCAAACAGCTATGCACTTAGTTTCCTCTTTTTCCCGCAACTACACACAAGGCAAGTCTACCTTTATGGATTCCTACCACAGGACTGTTTTCTAAGTTAATTAATTATTGTCAGTGGTCAATATTCTCTATTCTAAGATGTTAGTGGAAACCATTTATGGTTAGAAAGGAGCTTTACACAAAGATTGCAGTTAATATATTACCGATTACTGGGATATAGCTAGAAAGGTCACAAATGATCGTATCTCATGAGTTAAACAAAAATTGTACTGTAGGCAGTGAATATTTATCAGAAGTGCTCTTGTATTTATTTTCAAAATGTTATAATTATTTCGTTTGTGCATCATTTAACACAGATAAGCCTGCATTTCTGTCTGCAAATGCTAGCTTGGTGACTATATTGCAGAATTTAATTTATTAATTTAGTCATTTGTTAAGCAGGTAAGTGAGCTGATCCATATGGTCCCATTTTAATTAGTACCTCGTCTGATGAGGTGAAATACCATGCTGAGCAGCATAATGAAGTGCATTACAAAGCGACGGGAAATAGCAAAGTAACAACGTGATCTTCAGGCAAGACAATCATGCCCAGAGGGCTGTATATTCCATAACGATATTCCTGAAGAGTGCTAAAGAGTGCATAAGGATCTTTTACTGTGTGAAGCACAGAGAAGGATGTTTCAGTACCAGCACGCAGTTGTACAGGAAGAGCAGTGACGAAGGCAGCTTCCGTTACCTTGTCAAGTGCGAACAGGACAAAGTTCCATCTGGTTGAGTCACCTCACCGATGTCGAACTCCCCAATTGCTTGTGTGCATTGGCAGTAATTAATTTGTTTTTATAAATGGTCCTTTGCTCTATGGCTGTTCAACCATGAAGTTGGTATATATAAGTTCAGGAGATGGGATCATGGTCAAGTGGGATCCAAAGTAGAGTAGTGGATCAGGACCTCTCCCATACACACACACACAGTTGTACCTCCCCCCAGCCTTTCCAGTGACCCATTTCTTGGCTATTTCTCTCCAGTTACCGCAAACACTGTTTAAACCTGTCAGTTTGCATACTATTGTCTTCTTTATTTCTACAATGATTAGAGATATCTAAAACTTTTACTTCAGATTTTATAGCACAGACACTGATAGCCATTTGCTAAACAAAACAATACAGTCTCACAATGAAAACAGATTTAGCATGAAAAGTAAGCTTCTTTGCCCTTGAAACTCACATTCATTGAAATGGCATTGAAACCTATATTCAAAGAAAATACATCTGGCCAATGCTGGATTAAGTTTACCTTTGGGCTGCTTTAAAACCATAGGACCCTGACACACATATTTTGGACCATGTCTACATACATGTGTTCATTGATACACCATGCTGATTGTATTAAATTATATTCTTTGTATAATACAGCACCTCTTGTTAGAGTGTGTTTTAGATTTATAGGTTTGAACATTTTTTCCGCTAAACAATGAACAAAATGTATGAACCAATAAGGCCAAAACTGCCCATTACAGAATACTTCAACCACAAAAGGTCACTCAAACGTCTGTCATTACATTCCAACAATATCAGTCAATATACACAATCTCTGCAGAAGTAAAAATCATCTGAATAATTCCACATTAAAGAAATCTGTAACTAATGAAGAGGTTGCTTCTGGCAAACAACTTTACATTTCAGTGTTTCATGTACAAAGTCAGTACCTAGTGCCCTTGAGGAATAAACTGCAATTGTTACCTGTGTGTCAAACCAGCAACTAGACATTTCATCCAAAGGAGGACACACTCAGGAGTGCAGATCGACCCCCCCCCCCCCCATTAAAGAAGGCACTGCAATATCAGCACTCCATGTACATGGTACTGGAATAGAACTCATAGCCTTCTGCACCAAAAGCAAGTATGCTAACTTTTGTACTAACACTGCTTTTAAAAGTTGTAGCACAAACACCGATGATAGCTGTTTGCTAAACAAATGGAAAAATATGAAAACCACTGCCCGTGGTAAAGAAAAAGCACTCACTTTAATGTTTCCACACTATTAAAACATAAAATAAATGAACACACAAACTTCACGGACTAAGCGCTTTCACCTGATAAAATATTAAGGCAACATCAGAGTCAGTGAAAACATCTTTAAACTCTATTTAAATAACACCAGATATTAAAGTCAATCATTACATAATTTCCTGCCATGTCAAATTATGTAATATGAAGAATAAAATCTCTAATAAATAAATAGTAAAAATGTTAAAACAGTTAAAATTTAAAAATGAGATATCTAGAATGCAACTTTAACCTGTTGTAAAAATGGTAAATGAAACAAATTTTGCAAAAGGTAGATCATAAACACTTTAAACCAGATAAAACATATCCATCAAGTATAAACTTCACAGAAATAAATTCAAACATCTTTTGCTCTAATTTTTAGAACACGCAGTAGAGATGTATTGTCATTAATGCCTGGCTTCTCTTTGGCATTTAATCTAAGTTGCCATTCTAACTCTTTACTTAAAAGTTCTAAATCAGAGCACATCCTCTCATTCCTACTTTTGTTTTGTCTATCACAAAAAATATACATTTTTTATATACTCATTGCAATTGCTAGTGTGCATGTATAAAGCACTGGTCTCTTTTCTTTTTCTTATATCCCTGTTATGCTCCAGAAGTCTGTCATGTAACTTCATGAATGTCTTGCCTATGTAGAACGCAGGGCATGACACACATGTAGCAATATATACAACTCCTTTTGTATTGCATTTAGAGTGTCCAGGCCACCGCAGTGTCCGGTTGTATGTTTCAATAGTCACATAAGGGCTATCATTAATAAACCTACAACTACTACATGCCCCGCATTTGCTCATCCTAGAGATGCATGTCTTTTTATACTTTTCATTGTCACGTTCAAGGATTTCCTTGATGTTTCTGCCCCTGATGTATACAACTTTAGGTTTTGCAACTAATTTGTTTTTCAGTTCAGTGTCAAGCACCCTGTCCCATATCCTATATAAACTTTTTGCCAAATCTGGCGCTAAATGATTGTACTGCAAGACCATAACATCATTCTTAGGTATTTCTACATTCATCATCATTACAGTACTCATCCCACCTCTTAAAATGGGGGCTAAATCTCGCAGAACGATTTTTATAACTTCTTTTTTAACTGATGTCAGAAGCTTAATGGGATAGCCCCTTTCTTTGAACATTCCAATCAAAATATACATCTCACGTACAAATTCATCATCATTAGTGACCCACCTGGAGAGTCTAACCATTTGGCCTTTAATGACACTCTGTCTTTGATGAAAAGGATGGCAACTATGATATTCTAGGAGTGTGTTTGTATATGTTCTTTTCCTAAAAATGTTGGAAGAGAGTTCTTCACTTAAACTGTTTTTGCTCAAAAAATATTTAAGAAATCAATATTTTTGCTGTTGGTCTTATATGTAAACTTAAAAAAAATCACTTGTTGTGTTCAAATAATTTATAAATTGTAACAGCTCTTCAGAACACCCATCCACAGAATAAGGATATCATCCAAAAATCTATGATAAGATAAAATTTTGTAAATGTAAACTGAGGAGAATACCTCCTTTTTCTCCCATTCAGCTAAAACAAGATTGGCAAAAATCAGGGCGCACTTTGCGCCCATAGCCGCACCTGTTTTTTGCCTGAAGTATTCACCCTCAAAACATAGAAAATTGTTGATAAGCACCATTTCAACCAGGTCCACCAGTAAGTTAATTCTGGTTTGGTCTAACAACCCACTCTCTGTCAAGCTTTGAGTGAAATAATCCAAGCCTACATCAAGGGTATAACAGAAAAGAGATTAATTACATCAGTTATGATGAACACAAAGTTCTTGTCACTAGGTATTGTTTTCAATAAATCCAGCCAATGCCATGAGTCTTTCAAGATATAAGTAAAGGACTTGAGAGCTGCCTTAGAGTGATGATCCATAAAGGCTGCTGTTGATTTTGTCTTAGAGCCCTTTGCCACCACAATTGGTTTAAAAGGGGGGAATCACTCTGACTTTTATGTATCTTGGGTATCCCAAAAATTATTGGGATAATTGGCGTTGCCACCCTAAGATAGTCAAATTCATCAGGTTTCAATGAGCCTTGATATAGGGCATCGAGCAACATCATGTCTATTTTCATATATGCCATATTGATCTCATTTATTGTAGCCCTTTCATAGGTCTCACAACATCATGTCTATTTTCATATATGCCCTATTAATCTCATTTATTGTTGTCCCTTCATAGGTCTCACAACATCATGTCTGTTTTCATATATGCCCTATTGATCTCATTTATTGTTGCCCTTTCATAGGTCTCACAACATCATGTCTATTTTCATATATGCCCTATTGATCTCATTTATTGTTGCCCCTTCATAGGTCTCACAACATCATGTCTGTTTTCATATATGCCCTATTAATCTAATTTATTGTTGTCCTTTCATAGATCTCACAACATCATGTCTATTTTCATATATGCAATATTAATCTCATTTATTGTTGCCCTTTCATAGGTCTCACAACATCATGTCTATTTTCATATATGCCCTATTGATCTCATTTATTGTAGTCCCTTCATAGGTCCCTTCATTATTTAGAAGTTCATACATTTTGCAAACATAGTCAAATTGCTTCATTAATACTATCCCCCCACCCTTGTCCGGCTTCATCACTCTATATTCTTTATTTCTAGCTAAATCATTCAGGCACACTCTCTCTTCCTTTCTTAAATTAGTAAAATTTGATTTGTCCATTTTTAATGTTTGTCTAAAATCATTTTCTACCAACCTCTCAAAAGTATTAATCAGGGGGTTGCTAGGAGGTATAAAAATACTTTTGTGTTTAAGACTGTTTGAACTATTGTCAACCCCATTGTTTCTGTCATAAAAATACAGTCTTAAATTCAACTGTCTTGTGAATAGTTTAAGGTCACTTAACAATTTTGCTATGTCTACCTTGAATTCAGGAACAAAACTAAATACTTTCCTTAAAACATGAACATATTCATTTTTCAAAGTAAAATTTGTTAAATTGTAAATAGTGCCTGTACTGATACCTGTTAACTTCCCTTCTAGGCTTGCACTAGGTAATAAACCGGCATCATTAAATGCTGTTTCTGCCTGGGCTTGTATATTCATATTGTTGCCTTCATAAGCATAAAATGTATCAGCTTGTAAAACACATGCATCAGCTTCAATAAAATCAGTAATCAATATATTTTCCAATTCAACAGAATCATTACTGTCCAAAGCATTGCTAATTTCCATTTCAGTGTCACATATAGGTTCATAGGTTCATAGATTAGTACTAGGCTAACTGCCCTTGCGAGCCATTTTAAGCCTAGCCAATTATCCCTTGTGAGACTCAAACCCTGTACCTTGTCTTTGTAAGACAAACACCATAACCATTAGACCACCTTCCCAACTTGTGATGAAACAATGCTATTTTCTGTAATATCCAAGTTAACTGATAACTCGGTTAATACGGAGCTCTCCCGCTCCCTCTCCCCCTTGACCACTGTCTCCCCCTGTATGGTATTCCTTGTTGTCCTGGGGAGCCTTGTTATTGGCCCTGCTGTAGTCTCTGGTTCAACAGGTGTTCTGAGTGCCTCAGGGGTGGTTGTTCTAAAAAATATTCATTTTCTACCTGTCCTACTTCATTGGTATCCCCCTCACTGACAGTAGAACTAGTATTTACATTATTGACACTGTCGTTAACTGGGGGGGGGGGTACAGATTAAGCTCTGTGATTTAAATAGTAATTTCTGTCTCTTCGAAGTTTGTTTTTTCTTTCCTCTTAAGATTTATTGAAATGAACTTGTCCATATCACTAAATATTTTATTGTAGTTATCTATTTCCACTTGGAACAATAAGTCACTGGTTATGCTTTGATTTAAAGTTTTTATCGCCTGTTCCAGTTTCCCCAACTTCAGCTCATTGTCTTTTCTCAAATTATCCATTAATTCCAACCAGTTCTATCAAATAAGTCTAAAAGCTCCCTGTGCATAGTTGAATCCTTAACTGTACCCACCGGGAACTTCCAGTGGCGAAGACCTTTGGTGACCTGCTTCATTGTGATTGATTTTGTCAGGGATTCATTATCCAGCTGCAAGGTCTTGTATTTCTTGCTTAAATGTTCAAACAAATTGAGCTGTGTTTTTTGGGAGCCATATTCAGTATGCTCTTCCCTCTGTTGTTCTAAAAGTTGCAGTGCAGGCACATGGAACAAACCAAGTACTCTGTCTCCATAAGGGGGGGATTGCATTCACATTACTTGGTCTGATGTTAACAAAACTCACAGGAGGAGTGTGAAAAGTTAATAGAGCTTCTTGTATGTGTGTAATATTAATTCCATCTGTTTCACCATATTGTCGAATTCTGTTAATATTGGAAGTCAGTTCCTTTACTGCTAATGTTAATTCACCCACCAGCATTTCAAGCATTTTGGGCCCTTCCATTACACACAGGCTAGGTTCATTCTCAAAACTGGGAACTATAGCTGCTCCAAACCACCCCACAGATGACTTAAAACACAAATAACAGAAAAATAAGCAAACAGCTGCCTATGGTAAAGAAAAAGCACTCACTTAAACGTTTCCACACTATTAAACCATAAAATAAATTAACATTCAAAATTCACGGACTAAGTTGCTTTCACTTGTTAAAATATTAAGGCATAATCAGAGTCGGTAGAAACATCGTTAAGCTCTATGTAAATAACACCATATCTTAAAGTCAATCATTACATCATTTCCTGCCATGTCAAATTATGTAATATGAAGACTAAAATCTCTAATAAATAAATAGTAAAAATGTTAAAACGGTTAAAAGTTAAAAATTAGATATCTGGAATGCAGCTTTAACCTGTTGTAAAAATGGTAAATGAAACAAATTTTGCAAAAGGTAGATCATAAATACTTTAAACCATATAAAACGTATCCATCAAGTATAAAAAAAAAAATCACAAAAAAATATAAATTTTTTATACTCATTTCATTCTGTAGTGTGTATGTATAAAGCACTGGTCTCTTTTCTTTTTCTTATATCCCTATTATTCTCCAGAATTCTGTCATGTAACATCCTGATGGTCTTGCCTATTTAGATAGATGCAGTGATAAACAAAGCAAAAGTAGGAATGAGAGAGGGTGACCCTGAATTAGAACTTTTTAAATAAAGAGTTGGAATAGCAACTTAGATTAAATACCAAAGAGAAGCCAGGCATTAATGACAATGTATCTATTTTGTGTGTTCTAAAAGGAAAGCAAAAGATTATTTAATTTATTTATGTGAAGTTTATGCTTGATGGATATGTTTTATCTGGTTTAAAGTATTTATGATCTACTTTTTGCAAAGATTTGTTTCATTTACCATTTTTACAACAGGTTAAAGTTGCATTCCAGATATCTCATTTTTAACTTTTAACCGTTTTAACATTGGGTACTGCGGTGGTGGTGCTGTGGTAGTGTTGTCGCCTCACAGTTAGACGTTGCCCATTCGATTCTCAGTTAGAGCATCTTCTGTGTGGCGACATGCGTGAACGGGCGTTCCTTCGTTGAAGGTTGTGCGTTAGGCCCGGCAAGCCAGCACGTAAAACTCTACTGCCAATCATTAGCGGACCGGAGTTCCACTGTGGCGACCCCTAACCGGGAAAAGCCGAAAGACACAAACAAACTATTTACTTATTGGAGATTTTATTCTTCATATTACATACTTTTACATGGCATGAAATGATGTAGTGACTGACTTTAAGATCTGGTGTTATTTAAATAGAGCTTAAAGATGTTTTCACTGACTCTGATGATGCCTTAATATTTTATCAGGTGAAAGCGCTTAGTCCGTGAATTTTGTATGTTAATTTATTTTACGTTTTAATAGTGTGGAAACATTAAAGTGAGTGCTTTTTCTTTACCATGGGCAGTGGTTTTCTTATTTTTCTGTTATTTGTGCTTTAAGTCATCTGTGTGGTGGTGTGGAGCAGGTATATTTCCTGTTTTCTAAACAAAACAGTTACACATTGAAAGCAGGCTCATCATGAACAACAGTAAACTTCTTTTCCCTTGAAGGTCAATATTCCTTGAAAATGCACAGAAGCTCAGCAGTCTTTGAAAATGCACAGAAGATCAACAGACCTTAAATGATATTTTGTTAGTTGGTGTAGAGGATTCAGGTTTTAGGGTCCTGTATTGAAGGTACAGGGTTTGAGCCTGAATGAGTTAACCAACCTGCCCTCTTAACTGGGGCTTTACTCACACACATGCGCACACACACACACACACACACACACACACACACACACACACACACACACACACACACACACACACACACACACACCCTTCTCTATAACTTACTAATCCAGTTTAAAAAATGTATATGCGTACTAAAGATGCATGTACAGATGCTACTAAGAATGCACTTTGTGCATATTTAAAGAAGAAATGCAATGCACATAGAATGCATTCTTAAAGAAGAAATGTTACGTTTTTGTGACAGCCCCCTCCTTGGCTAGTGGGTCCTAGGCAACTGAGTCAGTTCTGGGGTACAGAGGGGCAAGACCTTCCCCTGCAGAAAAAAAATCTAATTTTTGGGAGTTTGAATTTCCAACCATGTTTAGTGATCTGGTTCCTTGCTGAGATGAAACTCAACAAACATATTTGAAGCACCCAAGGAAATTAAGTGCAGAAAATATCCTAAGAAAAAAGTGATAGATTGCAAGAATGAAAAAAATTACCACATTTTGGAAATAATTTATTAAGTTCAATGAAGTTGTGAAGATTTAATAGGAGGGGGTTCATATCTTTGGCCAGTGATAGCAAATCCTTTCTCTTTTGAGGTCACTTTATTGAAAAATATCCAGAGTTCTCACAGATAGGAGAGGAACACAGAAACTGATCATGAACAGCAAAACAGAACCAGTTTACACATAGGTAGTGGGTTGGTAGGTGGAATAGTTTAAAGCATGAAGTGTAAAATAATAACTGCAAACTAAAGGTTTAGGAATAGCCAGTAGACTCTGTTATTTGTGTATTGGAAACCTGACCATCGAGTAACTGCCATTCAGTAAGTGGCCCAATAAAGTCTTTTACAGAGCTGAGCTGAAAGGAAATACCTATTAAATACAGACAGCAATGTTATAAATGACATATATATGTTATTATAACACATCTACTACAATGGACTAGTAATGTTAATCAATATGTGCAAAACGAGGCTGATGCAATACTGAAAGATGAACTATATCTATATCTATAGCTATATTTAGTTGTTTACATAGATATATATATATATATATATATATATATATATATATATACACACATACACACTTACACACACACACACACACACACATATATATATATATATATATGCTATATATAATATATGTGTATGTGTGTGTATATATATATATATATATATATATATATATATATATATATATATATATGTATATATATATATATATTTAAATGAATTCCCTTAACAAGCTTGAAGTTTTAAAACTTCAAACTGCAAATGGTCAAGACCATAAGATCGAAGTTTCAAAACTTTGAACGTTCCAAATGGAGATCGCCGTACAGCGCAGAATGTGAAATTTACCATTTTCCTTACTGTAGTGTGATCTTGGAGTTGGTATATTTATTTAGAAGGGGGTGTGGGGGGTGCAGGTGTTTCAAAACATTGGTCTTATAGTGTCAACCACTTGCAGTTTCAAGTTTTGAAATTTCAAGCTTATATATATATATTTATATATATATATATATATATATATATATATATATGGTTCCCTATGAAACCATCGAAGTTACACTACATCGAGAATGACTACATCGAGACTAGACCATCGAAAGTACATAACAGCGAAAACAGAAATCGTCGACATTTAAAACACCGAACACCATAACACCGACACACGGAACGTAAACAACACACAACACTACATAGAATACACACTAGCCCTGACCCAAACCCTAACCCTAAGGTCCGACACTATCGCACACTTCACCTACCTGCACCCTAACCCTAACTCACTTACCCACCCCTAGCCCAAGCTCCGACACTATCGCACACTTCACCTACCTGCACCCTAACCCTAACTCACTTACCCACCCCTAGCCCAAGCTCCGACACTATCGCACACTTCACCTACCTGCACCCTAACCCTAACTCACTTACCCACCCCTAGCCCAAGCTCCGACACTATCTCACACTTCACCTACCTGCACCCTAACCCTAACTCACTTACCTGACCACTCCTACCTCCGTCACTGTTGCACACTTACCGGGTCGCGTTAAACATACACCAGTGCTGTGACATTCCATTTCGACGCTTTGGAAGTCGACGATTTCCTTTTTCGATGGTTTGCAATTTCAATATAGAAGTCCCGATCTTCTCATTTTCGATGTAGTGTAAATTCGATGGTTTCATAGGAAACCATATATATATATATATATATATAGATTCACTTCATAACACTGAAAACTCAAAACACTGAAAATGAGAAAACTTCATAATATAGAAGACCAAAACACTGAAACTTCAAAACACTGAAAACTCAAAACACTGAAACTCAAAACACTGAAAACACATATCATACATATACAGAGTTTAAACAACATAAATCATAGCACTTTCCACCAAGTGTAAGCAGGGGGGCAAACCCTGCTGCACTCCCCCATGTACCCCACACCCACCCTACTTTAATATTCTCCCTCCGAGACTGCACTACAGTGGGGAAAAGGGAAATGTCCCTTACCCACACCGTAGTACAGCCTCAGCAACAGGCATACTTACGCGAAAGTGCTTCTTTGGTGAAAAGCACTTTTGCGTAAGTATGCCCGGCCGTTTGGGTTTCAGTCGTTTGCTCATTCGAGCAAATGTCCGGAACATATATATATATATATATATATATATATATATATATATATACATATATATATCTATACATATATATATATATATATATATATATATATATATATATATATATGTGTGTGTACTTCCACGGTGGTGCAGCGGTAGCGTTGTTGCCTCACAGCAAGAGGTTCTCCCGTTCGGTTCTCAGCTGGAGTGCGGGGAGTGCCTTCTGTGTGGAGTCTACATGTCCTCCCCATGGTTGGGTGGGCGTTCGAAAGACATGCGTAAATGGACATGCCTTCATTGAAAGTTGAATGCTGAGCTGGCACCTCAGCGGTCGTGAAAATCTACTGCCAATCATTAGCAGACTGGAGTTCCACTGTGGCGACCTCTAACCGGGAAAAGCCAAAAGACAACAACATATATCTTCTTCTTCTTTTGGCTGCTTCTGTTAGGGGTCACCACAGTGGATTATCTGTTTCCATTTCTTTCTGTCTTCTGCATCTTGCTCTGTCACACCAACCAACTGCATGTCCTCTCTCACCTCATCCATAAATCTTATCTTAGGCCTTCCTCTTTTCCTGCTACCTGGCAGCTTCATCCTTAGCATCTTTTTCCCAATATACTCTGCATCCCTCCTCAGCACATGTCCTAACCAACATAATCTTGCCTCTCTGGCTTTGTTTCCAAACCTTCCAACCTGGGCTGACCCTCTAATATACTTATTCCTAATCCTGTCCACCCTTGTCACACCCAGTACAAATCTTAACATCTTTAACTCTGCCATGTAAGCTCTGACTCCTGCCTTTTTGTCAATGCCACTGTTTTCAACCCATATATGTCTGGAAAAAAAAGGAAAGGTAAAATTTTACAGCTGCATGCTACTTAAACTTATTCTCTAAAATGCACTGTAGCTAGTATAGGACTTCAGTATCTGTTTACTTTGTCCAAGTTAGTCCAGCTAGGTTAGTGGCTTCTTTTCTGGGGAGGCACGAGGTGGTATTTGTACCACTTTGTACAAAGCGTCCCCCTACTCCCACACACACAGCCAGGGGCTGTCACTAGTGCTTGTAGAATTTCAGTATGTAGGAGGAAAGCGGAAAGTAGGTTGAGTGCTGCAGAATACTGAAATATCACAAACAATCTCTAAGAGAGGAGATAGTTGTCACAGAGTTGCAGAAAAGAGGTCTGGAAACTTCTGTGTTGCTGGAAATGATGGATTGAGATGAGCCTAATATTGACAAAGAAGTAAGTTGCAGTACTAAGATGGGTGGTGTGCTGGGAGAAGTAACAGAAAACATGCTTCCAGATGAATCAGGAAAAGGAGCCCAATTACCAAAAGGTTCCAAGAACAGTTTGGGAATATGCTAGGCCAGAAGAGTAGCTGGTTTTAAAAGCAAGTCTCTGCAACAAATGTTATTGTTGTGAACAGTAAAAAAACACTTGTTCATATGTAGAAATGGTAAACAAAGGAAAATATGCTGTGACTGAAGCTGAAAGAAGGCAAGACCAGTGGCAAGAATCTAAACAAAGGACAGTGACATTCATCCATAACTCCTTTTTCCCACTTTTGCAGATAGGGTTAGGGTGTCACTTCAACACTGACAATCATGTAGAGCCAAGGGTTATATTGCCAGGTGGCTAGCCCTACTGCAGTAATTCATCCACATCATACACTGTCACGCACACTCACACTTATGGCCAGTTTAGAGTGTCCATTCCATTTACTACATGGCTTTGGAATATGGGAGCAAACAAGAGCCAGGGGAAACCCATGTGAACACAGGGAGGGATGTAGTCTCTGCACAGAAGGCACCCCAACCAAGAAATGAACCTGGGAACCTCCTGCTGTGAGGTGTCACCCCCATGAAATTAACAGGTATAAAGTTATGGACTATTATTTTTGTTTGAGGTTTAAAGTACAGGATGTAAGTACATTAATACACTTAGGAACAGAAGACGTTTACAAAGTTACTTTTTGAAACTTTTACTTTACTTGAAGCATTTACAAATGAAGATAAAAACAGCTCATTTGCACCATGGGATGAGTATATGTTTCATAACTAGGGACAACAGTTAGGGAAGAAAATAAATGTGCAGTTGAGGACATCTGGCATACAGGAACTTTAGCTAAAGAATTGTCTTCAGTCTATTAATAAAAAATGTAGAATGAAAGATGAGTTTATAGACATTGGGTGGATGATGTGCATATTTCAAATGTTACAACTGTGATTTGCAAATGGAATTGGGGTAATCTAAAACATTTGTTCCAGGGATGATATGCATTTGGTGTAAAACTGTCAATGGAAGCAAAGGGGACATACCACAAAAAATTGTAGCCCTAAGGTTAGAAAATGCAATGCATTTGGACATTTTTTGGTTTTATCGTTCTTTAATAGACAGGGAAAGATGGAATGAAGAGAATATTTCAGAACAATCTGAGGGTGATATAATTGAAGATACTAGTGAAGATATTATGGGGGAGATAACTATGTGGAGAAGGATGACGGGAATGAGATAGGAAGTGGTTTTCAAAGAAAAAGTATTACAATGCAAAATAAAAACAGATAACCAGCACTAGGACTTGAAGACGGGAAATAGGGAGAATTTAAAACAGGAGATGAAAATGATGACAAATCAATTGGGGGAGGATATGGAGAATGAAAAGGAAAATAAAAACTGGAAATAAGAAAGGTATAAAAAGGAAAGGATGATTTAGGTATATTAACACTAAATGTACAAACTTATATTGGAGGTGTGATAGTGACTGAATGGTATGAATAAAATATATGAGGTTATATGTTTGTATGATACAAGATGTGCGAAGGAAGAAAAAAATTAGGCAACATGGGGTAAAAAGATTATATGGCCAGTGGGGAGTTTTCAGAAATAGGATTTTTTAAAGGAAAATATAAAGATTCAAGATGTGATAACAGTAGCATGTGGAAGACTAAAGGTATGTGACATAATGGAAAGGGAAAGATTGTTAGGATAATTGCAGTTTCTGCATATACCAATATTACAGAGAAGAAAAATATGTATGATGAACTTAAAAACTTTGTCCTATTAAATATGTCTTTTATTGTGGTGGGAGATTTTAACTTCAATTTGAGATAGGACAGGGGAAATAACACAGGATACTGAAGTGATAACAGAAATTATAACACATGGGAGGTTGAAAATAGGAAAAAGCAGAGAATGGGTATATGAAAGGAGGATTTTCAGAACTGAAATAGATTATGGGCCAGATTCAATAAACCCTGCACTTAATGTACACTGTATGTATTCAAGAACATTCTTATCACATTTTGTGCTTTCTAGGCACTCAGAAAGATTACACTAAGTGTACATGTAGTCTACAGTTTATGCGGTAACCTTTATGAATCTCTGTCAATATTTAAAGCTGCAAGAATATCAGTAGGAAAACTAAAATTAGGAGGAAGAAGGTATGAGTTATGTCGATGTTGTCTGCTCAGTCAGATCGGTGTACACTTAGTGTATACTTAGTGTAGGCATTATTGAATCCCAGGATATGTGATGTATTTAAAAGATATGAAATGAATAACAAGTGGTGTAGAAATGTCTGAGTTTTCAGAACATAAAGTGGAATGGGCTAAAATAAGACATGACAGAGAAGTAATAAAAGAAGGTAACAGCATAAAAATCGACTGAAGAGACTGTTAAAACAGATGAGATGAAAACGGAGCATAATATTTTATGCGAACAGCATATGACAATCAGAATGCATTATGAAGAGTGGACACATTGGAGGAATGCAATTATAAAAATAATACAAGAAAAAATATTTTTGATTGTAGAAATAAGAGTGAAGCAATGGAATAGGAGAGTAAATAATGCAATCATAAAAATACATGAAAGAGATATAGGACATTTTGGTGACAAAATAAGCAAAAATAGAAAGACAACTGTAGAAAAACTAAAGAAAATGTTAAAATATGTTGTTTAGACAATTTAGGGGAAGTCTCACTATTTCATGGAAAAGAGGTATACATTAGAGAAGGAAGACTGGATGCAACGTTTGATGAACAATGAAATGACAGACATATGCAGACAGAAATAACAGAAATTATGGTAGTTTTTTGGTAGAATTATATTTCAGAACAATCTGAGGGTGATATAATTGAAGATACTAGTGAAGATATTATGGGGGAGATAACTATGTGGAGAAGGATGACGGGAATGAGATAGGAAGTGGTTTTCAAAGAAAAAGTACTACAATGCAAAATAAAACAGATAACCAGCACTAGGACTTGAAGACGGGAAATAGGGAGAATTTAAAACAGGAGATGAAAATGATGACAAATCAATTGGGGGAGGATATGGAGAATGAAAAGGAAAATAAAAACTGGAAATAAGAAAGGTATAAAAAGGAAAGGATGATTTAGGTATATTAACACTAAATGTACAAACTTATATTGGAGGTGTGATAGTGACTGAATGGTATGAATAAAATATATGAGGTTATATGTTTGTATGATACAAGATGTGTGAAGGAAGAAAAAAATTAGGCAACATGGGGTAAAAAGATTATATGGCCAGTGGGGAGTTTTCAGAAATAGGATTTTTTTAAAGGAAAATATAAAGATTCAAGATGTGATAACAGTAGCATGTGGAAGACTAAAGGTATGTGACATAATGGAAAGGGAAAGATTGTTAGGATAATTGCAGTTTCTGCATATACCAATATTACAGAGAAGAAAAATATGTATGATGAACTTAAAAACTTTGTCCTATTAAATATGTCTTTTATTGTGGTGGGAGATTTTAACTTCAATTTGAGATAGGACAGGGGAAATAACACAGGATACTGAAGTGATAACAGAAATTATAACACATGGGAGGTTGAAAATAGGAAAAAGCAGAGAATGGGTATATGAAAGGAGGATTTTCAGAACTGAAATAGATTATGGGCCAGATTCAATAAACCCTGCACTTAATGTACACTGTATGTATTCAAGAACATTCTTATCACATTTTTGTGCTTTCTAGGCACTCAGAAAGATTACACTAAGTGTACATGTAGTCTACAGTTTGCGGTAACCTTTATGAATCTCTGTCAATATTTAAAGCTGCAAGAATATTAGTAGGAAAACTAAAATTAGGAGGAAGAAGGTATGAGTTATGTCGATGTTGTCTGCTCAGTCAGATCGGTGTACACTTAGTGTATACTTAGTGTAGGCATTATTGAATCCCAGGATATGTGATGTATTTAAAAGATATGAAATGAATAACAAGTGGTGTAGAAATGTCTGAGTTTTCAGAACATAAAGTGGAATGGGCTAAAATAAGACATGACAGAGAAGTAATAAAAGAAGGTAACAGCATAAAAATCGACTGAAGAGACTGTTAAAACAGATGAGATGAAAAGGGAGCATAATATTTTATGGGAACAGCATATGACAATCAGAATGCATTATGAAGACTGGACACATTGGAGGAATGCAATTATAAAAAATAATACAAGAAAAAATATTTTTGATTGTAGAAATAAGAGTGAAGCAATGGAATAGGAGAGTAAATAATGCAATCATATAAATACATGAAAGAGATATAGGACATTTTGGTGACAAAATAAGCAAAAATAGAAAGACAACTGTAGAAAAACTAAAGAAAATGTTAAAATATGTTGTTTAGACAATTTAGGGGAAGTCTCACTATTTCATGGAAAAGAGGTATACATTAGAGAAGGAAGACTGGATGCAACGTTTGATGAACAATGAAATGACAGACATATGCAGACAGAAATAACAGAAATTATGGTAGTTTTTTGGTAGAATTATATTTCAGAACAATCTGAGGGTGATATAATTGAAGATACTAGTGAAGATATTATGGGGGAGATAACTATGTGGAGAAGGATGACGGGAATGAGATAGGAAGTGGTTTTCAAAGAAAAAGTATTACAATGCAAAATAAAAACAGATAACCAGCACTAGGACTTGAAGACGGGAAATAGGGAGAATTTAAAACAGGAGATGAAAATGATGACAAATCAATTGGGGGAGGATATGGAGAATGAAAAGGAAAATAAAAACTGGAAATAAGAAAGGTATAAAAAGGAAAGGATGATTTAGGTATATTAACACTAAATGTACAAACTTATATTGGAGCTGTGATAGTGACTGAATGGTATGAATAAAATATATGAGGTTATATGTTTGTATGATATAAGATGTGCGAAGGAAGAAAAAAATTAGGCAACATGGGGTAAAAAGATTATATGGCCAGTGGGGAGTTTTCAGAAATAGGATTTTTTTAAAGGAAAATATAAAGATTCAAGATGTGATAACAGTAGCATGTGGAAGACTAAAGGTATGTGACATAATGGAAAGGGAAAGATTGTTAGGATAATTGCAGTTTCTGCATATACCAATATTACAGAGAAGAAAAATATGTATGATGAACTTAAAAACTTTGTCCTATTAAATATGTCTTTTATTGTGGTGGGAGATTTTAACTTCAATTTGAGATAGGACAGGGGAAATAACACAGGATACTGAAGTGATAACAGAAATTATAACACATGGGAGGTTGAAAATAGGAAAAAGCAGAGAATGGGTATATGAAAAGAGGATTTTCAGAACTGAAATAGATTATGGGCCAGATTCAATAAACCCTGCACTTAATGTACACTGTATGTATTCAAGAACATTCTTATCACATTTTTGTGCTTTCTAGGCACTCAGAAAGATTACACTAAGTGTACATGTAGTCTACAGTTTGCGGTAACCTTTATGAATCTCTGTCAATATTTAAAGCTGCAAGAATATCAGTAGGAAAACTAAAATTAGGAGGAAGAAGGTATGAGTTATGTCGATGTTGTCTGCTCAGTCAGATCGGTGTACACTTAGTGTATACTTAGTGTAGTCATTATTGAATCCCAGGATATGTGATGTATTTAAAAGATATGAAATGAATAACAAGTGGTGTAGAAATGTCTGAGTTTTCAGAACATAAAGTGGAATGGGCTAAAATAAGACATGACAGAGAAGTAATAAAAGAAGGTAACAGCATAAAAATCGACTGAAGAGACTGTTAAAACAGATGAGATGAAAAGGGAGCATAATATTTTATGGGAACAGCATATGACAATCAGAATGCATTATGAAGACTGGACACATTGGAGGAATGCAATTATAAAAAATAATACAAGAAAAAATATTTTTGATTGTAGAAATAAGAGTGAAGCAATGGAATAGGAGAGTAAATAATGCAATCATAAAAATACATGAAAGAGATATAGGACATTTTGGTGACAAAATAAGCAAAAATAGAAAGACAACTGTAGAAAAACTAAAGAAAATGTTAAAATATGTTGTTTAGACAATTTAGGGGAAGTCTCACTATTTCATGGAAAAGAGGTATACATTAGAGAAGGAAGACTGGATGCAACGTTTGATGAACAATGAAATGACAGACATATGCAGACAGAAATAACAGAAATTATGGTAGTTTTTTGGTAGAATTATGAAAATTAAATAGTGCAAAAAATGTCTGAAAATGTTAAGAACTCTCTAAAACAGAAAAATACTAAGAGAGAATGGAAGAAATAATATAATAAGATGAAGAAAAGAAACAGCACAGGACTAGCTGGATTAGGTTATGCATATTATAAAGAGATGGATGTAAATAAGTACTCTGTAAAATATTAAGTAAATCGATAGAGAAAGGAATAAGAGATGAAAGGAGTTTGTGGTAGAGTCATTAAGTTTATATGGAAAAAAGGTAAAAGCAAAGATTGATAAAAACTGGAGACTGAGCACTGGGAAATACAGATTAGAAAATCATTACGAACATAATACAAAAAGGATGCAGAAGGTTTTGAATAAAGTTACAGGACTATGGGCTTTTAGAATCAAGGCAAGAAAGATGAAGGAGATGATAATAATAGTGAAAAAAATGAACAAATATGAATATGAAAGGAAAATAATGCCAGTGATTAGTGATGTGACAAAGGTGTTTGAAAATGTTAGTCATGAAGCAATATGGAGGATTCTACAGACACTGGAAAAAGAGAAAAACAATTTAATGTTATAAAACTGTTCTGTGAAATGCCATGGGTAAAAGTTATGAAAACGGATGGATAGGTGAAAATATAATGAGAAGAGTTCCATTTAGTAGGTGTATGTACTGGTAATAAATACAGGAATTCAAACCTCTGTGTGTGAAATGAAAGCAGCAAAGGGGAAGATGGGAAAAGGAGTTATAACACCAATTTGTCTGCCATATGCAGATGATCTACTGACTATGGTTAAAATAAGATATGGATAAATGAAGTGGAAGAATTATTAAAGAAAAGGAATTGATAAAGAAAGCTGGGTTACAGTTAAATAAGACAAAAAGCAAAGGGTTCGGTGAAACAAAGAAAATAAGTGGACTATATTATACAAGGAGGGAAATAAGTGCATTATGAGTGACAGTTGGAGAGTATGAAAATGGAACAAAGCAGTGGAAAATAATGGGTGAAATAAAAAATGTTAGCATGGTCAGAGTCAGACCCTGCACAAGGCAGCTGCCTGGGGCCTGGTGTTAAAAAGTTAGAATCACATTTCTTGCTGGACATTTAAAAAACAAAAACAATTTCCTCCTGCCAAACAAAATTTCTTGCTGGGCTCTTCAAGATTTGTTGCTGTTCAGCCCGCAGCCTTTTTCATTGACTCTATGTCCCTCATTGGGCAGAGAACCAATCTGAGACTTTCCAGGAAATGGCATGAGAACTCAAGGAGGGTCTGGGGAGCTGTTGTTTTTGCAGCATTAACAGGGTGGGTCAGTCCATGTCAGCCGTACACACAGTGTTTGCAGTAAATTTAACTGAGCAGGTAGGAAAAGCATTAAGATGCAGGTCTGCTCAGGTCCACTGCACTAATTAACTGGTTATAACTGTGTATGGAACAGCACTGAGATGTGAGGTACACTGTGTGGGTGTGATGCCCCAGTTAGAGATGGCTGTCTGGTAAGTAACTTGCTCAAAGTCATATTTGCTACTGGAGTCAAGACCCTTAATCATATACACCAACATCCAGACATCCATTAATTAATTTCTTTTTTGCTTTCTTTGTATGTCCCTGAAGGTTATAGGCAGTCATTCAGTTCAGTTCATTAGAATTTCATAGTTTTTGTGGTTCACAGAATACAGGTTGATGCAAAATCTGTTCTGTTAACTCTTTTTAAGTGATTTAGGTCAGTCTGCTCTTATCTGTCTCCAGTTTTGCAAACCATCTCTGATTTTGCCTCCTATTTATGTCCGATCCTTGGGCAAGTCACTTAACCAGACAGAGCTTTGGGGCAATTGGAAATTTGGGCTAGACTCTTCTGTGGTCCCCTGGACTGCAAGCCTAGTAACTATCTATGACCTAGTGTACTTATAGTGTAAATAAAGGATATTAATTGTTATAAACAGGAGCGTCATCATATCAGCCATGCTTTTTGGATGTGATCCAAGGTTACCTTGTTCTGTTGAATGTTGACAGTGTGTTTATTACTTAGCTGTGAATAAATTGCACAGCATGAAGTTCGCTTTTAATGTTAATGTTTTATCTAAGAATACATTTTTGATTTTGCTTTTTTTCAAGTAAAAGTAAGATTAGCAGCTGTTAAAGAGTGCTTCCTGTAGTTCATGGTTTGATCCCATCAGCCTTCAGTTTTTTTCTATGTGATTGCAAAGGTACTTCACCAGACAGTACCCCTGGACTCATTCTGAAAAGGGGCACTTGTGATCAGCAGGCTGTAGTAGGCTGTTAGCAAATGCATTACACACTTTTAAAGTCCTGCACCCTTCACGTAGGTGCTAATTTCTTCTTCACTACATGCTATTTGAGTCTGAATCCCAGCACATCTCTTGCAGTTTAATGTGAGTTTCAAGGGAAGAGAAATGTATTGTGTCTCATGCGAAATTTGGTTTCAATTTGTGTGTTTTGTTTAGAAAATGAATGTCAGGATTTTTTCTGTATAATTTGAAATAAGTTTTAAATGAAACTCAAATGTATGCAGTAACTCTAAAAGGAAAGAAAAGAAAAGAAAAGCAGAAAGTTGTATGAACACTGACTGTTTGAACAGTGTTTATGGTAACTGGGGAAAGAAAGGCAAGTAATGGAATACTGGTATGGTTGGCGGGGGGCCTGAGTTATTACACTGCATAGGGCCCCATTTACCCACGATCCAGCTCCGACTTTGGAGGTGTTTGCTGCAATAATACAGCATTATTAGCTACTCAAGTAGGTCAGATCTGTACTGAGCGATGTCAAAGGGGACAGCTATTCTTGATAACAGAGATGTACAGAGGTCAGAAATGAGATGTAGGTGTGCTACAGGCATGTAAGCCCCCCCCAAAAAAAATTATGTTGTGTGCAATAATTCTGATTTTTGCATAACTTGGTTGTTAAACAAAAGCTATATATTTTCTTTAATTTGCTTTATTCATTGCACTAAGGAATTAATTAATTCATTAATAGGCCTGGATTATGCAATACAGTGCAAACATGTTGCATTTTAGTAGTATAAAGAAACATGTTGCACTTTAGTAGTCTAACCATGTTGCATTTAAGAAATGCATTTTGCACTATCTTCTTTACAGCCTCCAGCAATTGCAAAGGGGTAAACATTTGTCAGATCATATACTTTGCATTTTTTTAGAGTGATTATCAGAATTGTCTGATCTTCAGCATCCATCATGTAATCATTGTTGCATATTACAGTGAAACAGTCTTGTCTACAAGATCAGATTGTAAATTCTTCTTCTTTCGGCTTTTCCCAGTTAGGGGTCATCGCAGCGGATCACCTGTCCTCTCATAATTGGCAGTGGAGTTTTACGGTGTCAAGTTGCCAGCCCGGCACCCAACCTTCCACAGAAAGCACACACATGCACACACTCATGTCTAGGGTCAATTTAGAGTGTCCAATCCACCTACAGCATGTCTTTGGGATGTGGAAGGAATGGGGGAGCACCAGGAGGAAACCCACGCGACTACAGAGAGGACATGCAGACTCCACACAGAAGGCACCCCAGCTGAGAATTGAACCAGAGAACCTCTTGCTGTGAGGCGGCAATGCTAAAGGCTGCACCACTGTGGCCGCACACAAGATCAGATTGTAAATAATTTCTGCATTTAGTTAAAAAATGCTACTTTGTCAGTTGGCTCAGAGGACTATTGCATTTGTTAATGAGCTGCTTCCAACTTCATTTACCAAATATGTGACACTGAGCAATTCACTTAACCAGCAATTGGGATTTGGGCTAGGTTCCTTAAAGGTTTCTGGGAATGCACGGCCTAGCAACTATGAACCTATTGTCATTTGCCAGCCATTCCCTATTGCATAGCTGATCTAGTTTAGGAAATGTTATAGTAATATCATTAGCACACCAAATGTAATGCAACATAAACAATTTATTCTTCAAGGGCAGCAGGCACTACATTAGTAGATGAACACAGAAATGCAAAGCTGATTGCCAGCAGCAACCACTGCATTAGAAATATTTCTCTTTAATGTGAAATTGTTCAGATGGCTTTAATTCTGTAGAGATTGTACCTATTGACTTAGCTTATGTTATCAGGTGGTTAATATTTCTTAAGCTCTCATTAATACTCTTCTGTTTACACTGTCTGCACATGGATGGATTACATGGTATGATGCCAGTGATCTTTGTACAGTTTTACATAGTTCATCCAAAGCTATCAGTAAGATACATGTAATGTATTTCTTCATAACAATAAAGCAAATGTACACAGCCAACAAAGTGGCTATAACTGCTTGTGAGGTGGGGGGCTGTTTGTGGATGAAAGTACCTTATGCTCTTATCACCTGGTCATTTTTAAATTGTCTTTATTCTGGCTTTGCAGGACTACTGTGTGTGCATGTGGATCTACTTCACAAGTTCGAAGTTTCAAAATTTTGAACTGCAAATGGTCAGGACCATAAGATCAAAGTTTTGAAACTTCGAACATTTTGAATGGACATTGCCATACAGCACGTGGCAGTGGAATGGGAAATTTACAGGTTTCCTCATTGTAGTGTAATCTTGGAGTTGGTATATTTATTCATCAGGGGGTGTGAGGGGTGCAGGGGGGCTTGCCCCCCTGTAAAAAAAAAATGTGTTTTTATTTTTTTTATTACAATTTCGAAGTTTCAAAACTTCAATCTTATGGTCTCAACCATTTTCAGTTCGAAGTTTTGAAACTTCCAACTTGTGAAGCAGATCCGTGTGTATGTGTGTGTGTGCACGTGTGTGTGTGTGTGTGTGTGTGTGTGTGTGTGTGTGTGTGTGTGTGTGTGTGTGTGTGTGTGTGTGTGTGTGTGTGTGTGTGTGTGAATTAAGTTGGAATACTTTGGCTTCTGTGTGTTTGTTTGAAACAAAATTGAAATATGTGACTTTGGTCATTATTTCTTTACACAGACATCTGAGATGGATGTGGTCAGCAGTGTAGCTATAATTGTTGGGTCTGGAGGAAGTCTGTGAAATGACTGACCCTGCTGAGGTGATAAAAGTTAAAAAAATTCATTTATCTGTCTTTGCAGGTCTAGTGTGCATTTGTATAAAGAAAACTGGAATACCTTATGGCAGCTATTTGTTTAGCACAAACTGCCATTTGATGTAGACGCAGTCAATAAAGTGACCATAATTGTTGAGAATGGATATTGGTGGATTATAATGACAGAAGTTTGAGTGGTCTTTAATGGTTGAAATGTTCCTAAATGGATATTAGTGATTACTGCTTCATACATTCTGTTTGACTGCTTACCGGAAAACATGTTCAAAACTACAAATTTAAAACACACATGAACAAATGCTGGTTTTAATTTCTCCAAGACTTTTGGGTTTCTAGTACCATGATGTGATTGGACCCCATTCCTAAGTCACAGTATGATTAAAGTTCATGAAATTAGTGAAATAAAATGCAATACCATGCGCCGGGTCTGATGGCTTACTTCAAAAGTATCTTCCTTCTTCTAGGCAACGTTCAACGTTCAACTTAAAAAGTCACAACAATAGATGAACACACCATGAGACTGCAAACTGTTAAGATCAAGCAGTTTAATTCAGTATCTGTTAGCGCTTTCACCCTGAGGCAGACCCGGCGCATGGTATTGCGTTTTATTTCTTTGATTGTTATCTGTTTATCCATTGCGATTGCTGGGTCGCTACTCCGTAGTTCTGGTGTTCTTTTTATCTGCTTATCGTATATTTATTCATGAAATTAGTATTCTTTCAGTCTTTGATGTCAGCCAAAAGTACTCTTCGCAGCACTCGTAATGTGCACAGAACTGATTCCTTCTGTAATTTATATGGAGTTACATATATTGGTAGCATATCTAAATATGACTGTAAATTCTTTTTTATGAGAGCCATTGCTCCTACCACTGTTGGAAATGTCTGGGTATACTTCTTCCACATTGCCATCATTTCTGCCTGCAAATCCTGATATTTTATGACCTTGTGTTGTCTCTATGTACATAAGACACTGTAATCTCTGGGTGTAGCAGTTTCAGTGATCAATGCTACGTTTGTCTTCTTTCGTCTTTTGGTTTAAATTCACCTCTCCTTAACCATTCCTGCATCAGATCCTTATCAACATGAGGTTGTTCCAGGAGTTTTCTGTACTTACAGGTATATTTATGCCTTTTCCACATTTCTTGCCTTCTCATTTGATCCTTCACCTTATAGTTTTTCTTTTGTTTTTTTTTTTTTTTGGCACATTCAGTTGCTGCCTTTTTTTTCTACTTCTGGTTTGATTTCCGTTCCCACTTGACACCAATATACTTCTGCTAAACTAAGCAAGGAAGTCATCTTTGGCGTTCTCCTCATGTTTTAAACTTTCCCTGTGTTTAAATCTGGTGAAGTCAGCAGATATGTATGCAGTCCTACAATTTCAGATCTATACATGTAATCAGTTTCAAGGAGGCCCATACCTCCTTCAGAATGAGAAATATATAACCTTGGTATACAATGATTTTTGTAGAGCCTGAAGGAGCTTTCTTCTTTTCCTGTTCAACTCATCCAATACCCTTTGGGGCCAGTCAGTCATCCCAAAACTGTAAGTTAAACAGAACAAATTGATTTATAGCTTGGACTTTGTTCCTAGGTGTCAGGGCTGTTCTCAGTATTAATTTTAGCCTTCCAAAATATTCCTTACTGAGTTTTGTTCACATTCGTCTATGTTTTATTGTTGAGCCTTCATTAGTTCCCAAATATTTATACATTCCCTCCTGCTCAAGTTTCTTTATAACAAATTCCTGTTTCTTGGTGCTGCAGCTTTCCTGCTTTAATTATCACTTTTGCACATTTATCAAGACCAAATGATGTTCCTATTTCATCTGAGAAAGTTTTAACCACTTGCAGAAATGGGTACTTTTATTGTTATCAGTTCATACATTTTGTTTGACTGCTTACTGGAAAAAATTATCAAAAATACAAATTTAAAACACACGAACAAATGTTGTTGTATTAAACAAGAAATGTAATTTAAAACACTTATGAAGGTGAATCAAAGAGCACATACATTTAGGCATGGTCCTAAAAATGTGTGTATTGGGAGGTGGGTTTGAAAAATAGCCTAAGGTCCAAGGTACACTTCATCTACTTCTAACCAGGTACATATTCAATTAATTTGAGTTTCAGTGCCTATTCACAACAAAGGAAAAGAAGTTTGATCATGCTAAGCCTACTTTAGGGCAAGACTGGCCACCGGTATTTGTGCCCTAAAATTGTACATATATTTTTAAAATTAAGTCCAAATAACTCCAATCACTTTAGAAGTAAAGAAGAACTGACAGGTTTGAGCAGTGTTTATGGTAACTGGGGAGAGACAGACAAGTAATGCAGATTGGAATGGCTATATGGGGGGGGGTGTCCATTACCCTGGCTGAGGCCTCATTTGACCATGCTCCAGCTGTGATCATGGTAGAGAAGTATTAATCTATCATTTAACAAAAAAGTGTATATTTTAAATACGTATTAGGAAAACTAGCAAATTTAGGTGGGTGTACATTTTTCCAGTTAAAATGGAGGAAGGGATTTTAGAAGTGTTTTCTAATTCCATTTGGGGATGAAGAGTGAATCCAGCAAAAATTGGAGCAATATACCATGAAAAGAAGAAAGAGGTCTGAATAAAAAAATCCTGTAGCGTACATAGCATCTATGCATTTTTTATGGGTAATATAGAAAGTTAAAGAAAGACAGGTTACAAATAATGGAAAAATGTTATATGTAAAGTATGAAAAAGTACAGAAATATGAAGGAGGGAAAAAGTGGTAAATAAGAAAGATAGAAGGAAAAGAATATAAGAATAAAATAAAATAAGGAAGGTGAAAATTGATGAGGTAGATGAAAATAGAGAACTGTGATATAACAATATTATAGAGAAAAATGACATGGTATATCCCTAGAAGGAATTAAAAGAAAAAGTGAAAAAAAAATGTTAAAAATTCAGAAAGAAATATTTTGAGAATTTCTACGAAGCAGAGTACTTCATGTGGATAATATTGTTGAATAAGTTACCAATTAAATTAATATGAAATATAAGGCACTGGAAGGAAGAAAATATGATGAATGTAATGAAGGAAAAACAACAAAAAAATGTTTTTTAGAATGTAACAAAATGAACAGTTTTGGAGAAGTTTTAAAAAAGTTATGTAAATGGTAAGGATTTACAAATATAACAATGGACATGCTATTTATGAGGAAAATATGAGAAAAAATGTGACAGAATATTATATGTAGTAATCTGGAGCTTGTAGAAAAGAAGATGTGAACGATGACTGTACATTAAAAATTGAGATGATAAAGATATGCAAAATGAAATAAAAAATGGTTGTGAAAGAAAGGATAAGGGACAGATAAAGACATTTAAAGAAATAATTGATGTTGGATTAGAAAAATCAAGTTAATGTGATTTTTTCTTGAAATGATGAAAAATGGAAATAACATTTTTTTTGTATAGATTATATGTTAGAGTTTCTCTATATTACTGTTACAAATTCATGTTTGGTTTTGTTTGCTTATCTTTAATAGATTTCATAATGCTCCTACATGCTTCTCCTTTTACTAAGGTCATAGCTGAAAAGTGTCATTGGACCAGGCCACTTAAACATACAAATACAATAAAATAAAAATAAATAATTGAAAAATGCATTACATAGATGGACTTTTGTGTATAAATGATTTCATTATACAGTGGACCGAGTACTGCAAACTTCCACAGGATATATTGTTCATTGTGATTTATGCTCATTAATAATTAATAAATGGCAATGTGAGATTACTTTCCCGTCATAACGGAATATTTACTTTTTTCTAGGTTTTTTTTTTTATCTCCTGCTGCCCGCCAGCCATCAGCCATCTCACAATCAAATAGCCCATTTATTCTTTGATGGTGCTTGAGCAGACCATGGGAAGCCATCATGCAGGCAACAATCAGCATTTTTGCTTACAGCCCTAAACTCTTAACACTGGTTGACCTGAGTGCCCACATTACTATAATGCCTACTCATTTCACATACATGCTAATGTGGCTAGCTTGAAAGTGCCAAGCCCACATCTCCTGTTGTGGCCATTTTGATGCTTTACATGCCTCTACTTGCTTGATGGTGGCTGGTCAGTTAGACCTATCACCCCTTCCTCCAGGATGGGTGAGCCAACATTGGCCCATACTTCCATTCTTCCCTGCCCAACCCATACAGGGCCTGGACCACTATGTAGACCTAGGTCATCTGGTTTGTACTTAGAGTCATATCACTCTAAGCTACAGAGATGGATGTTAAAAAGTTATTTACTCATCATGTATTGCGTGATATATGCACAGCAGTTTAAATAAAGTCACACAAGTTACCTTTCTCATAAAAGAGGCTACTTATTGTTATACCAAGCAACAGTTTATAAGCATTACTTCTACAAACATGTTTATCCAAAAGTACTTCTGTCTACTGATATATATATAGTACACCACAGGATCCTGGAAGGGAAAGCAGACACAGAATGGTAGGAAATATGGAAAAGCTGAATATTTTTTATTCTGTTTTGGAAAGTTGGTCAGCTTATATTGAATGATAGCAAATTCATTGTGAAAAAAGTGCAACAGAAAATGAAGACTTTCATTATTGCTTAATGTAATTCTTGGTTAAAATGCATACCAAGTTAGTAATTTATTAATGGTAGCTACACCTGTATTAGAACCATTCCTTAATGATTCAGGCACTGCAGAATCTCTTTTTGCATGTATGTGTGTCCTCCATGGGACCTTCTCTTTTGGCTCCCCTACATATGCCCTAATGGATCATTCATTCCTCCAGGAGCAAAGGCCAGGTGCCCTTGGACTGGGTGAGAAAAAGTACAGTGGTGTACACTTACCATAAATGTAGATGTTTGAGTGTATTCACTGTTGCAGTCATCACATTTGGGTTGTTTGTTTGCAGGTAGCCCTCAGTCAGCCTGATTATCAAAGTCTAGGGTCCTGTGTCAGTTGCTGTCTCATCTTCCATGATGTCAGGTAGTCAGGGGTATAAAGCATGCAGCCAACACCATTTTATCAGTTTTTCTTGCTCCAGATGTCAGGTGCCCCCATAATGGGAAGCAATTATATACAAGGTTACACCTCCAACAAAAAGCAAATACACCAGAAAGCTTTAAGCAAAGTAAACAAGAATATAGGTATAGTCAATAGAAGTCAGGGGGCTGGAGGGTTGGTAACCTGGACTGCAACAGTGAATACACTCAAACATCTACATTTATGGTAAGTGTACACAACTGTACTATGTTCTTCATATTTCACTGTTGCAGTCATCACATTTGGGTAGATTCCCAAAGCTAAGGATGGGAAGAGGCAATTTAGATAGCATTTGGACCAGTTAAAAAGGCCCTGCAAGACTGCAGTGGCAAAGGCAGCTCTGGATTTAGAAAAAATTGGGAAGTGGTAATGCTTGGTGAAGGTATGTACAGAACCCAAGGTAGCAGCTTCTAGGATGTCCCTGGTAGGGACACCTCTGAGAAAGGCTGTAGTGGTATATGCAGCCCTGGTTGAATGTGGTCTTATCCCTTGTGGGGTAGGTTTGCCATGGTGCTTATAGCAGAAATGAATGCAATGGCCTATCCATTTAGAAATGGTTAGCTTTGAAATGGCCTTCCCCTCTGCCCCTGCAGCAAATGCCACCAGCAGCTGTTCAGATTTCCTGGGAGGCTTAGTCCTGTCCAAGTAAAATCTAAGTTATCTGTGCATGTCCAAGGAGTGCAAAATTCATTCCCCTTTGTTCTGTGGATTAGAAAAGAAGGTTGGCAAATGAATGGACTGATTAAGGGCCACACTGGATACCACCTTGGGCATAAATGAGGGATTGGTCCTGAGGGACACCCTGTCCGCATGAAAGATGATGAAAGGCTCCACTGCCATGAGGTCCTGTAATTCAGACACCCTTCTTGCTGAAGTGATGGCAAGAAGGAAGGCTGTTTTCCAAGAAAGGAATTTCAACTCTGCATTTGCAGCTGGCTCAAAGGGAGGTAGAGTGAGCTTTTCCAATACAAAGTTAAGGTCCCAGGCTGGAGTAGGAGCTCTCCTGGGTGGTCTTAAGTTTTTGGGCCCTCTGAGGAATTTTTTAAGCAGTGAATGGGAGAAGAGGGGTTGCTCTGTATTATAATGTGCTGAAATGGCTGAGGCATGAATTTTGATGGAAGAAAAGGAAAGGCCCTTGTGAAGCATCTCAGTTAAGTATTGAAGTATATGGGGTAAACTGGGTACTGCTGTGCCCATCCCCTGAGTTTGGCTCCAGGAACAGAATCTTTTCCATTTTTCAGCATAGGATTTTCTAGTACTAGGCCTCCTTGCCTCCAGAATGACATCCATCACTTGCTTACTGAGGGATGGTAATGGAGAGGTAGGGTAATTAGCCAGGCTGCAAGGTTCAGGGTTTGAAGCTGTGGGTGCAGAATCTGACCCTCCTGCTGGGACAGCAGGGCAGGGGTCTGAGGCAGATGCCCTGGTGCCAGCAGTGACACACTGCACAAGAGGGTGTACCAGTTTTGGCAAGACCAGTCTGATGCAATCAGTATTGTCCTTGGTTTGTCCTGTTTGATCTTTAGTAGCACTTTGGAGAGGAGAGGCAGAGGGGGAAAGGCATAAACTGATAGTTTTTTCCAGGTGAAGGACAGGGGATCCACTTTCCAAGCCTGTTTGTGAGGAGTCCTTGTGCAGAATTTGTCCAATTGGCAGTTCTGAGGGGAGGCAAACAGGTCTATCTCTAGGCTCCCCCATTTGTTTCTCCACATGTTGAATATCTTTGGTTCCAGTTTCCACTCGTGTGGGCCCATGAGATTTCTGCTTAGGTCGTCTGCCAGTGTATTTAGCATTCCTGGCAGGAATTGAGCCTGTAGGTGTACTTGGTAGCTCAAGGCTGTGTTCCACAGAGTCATGGCTAGTCTGCAGAGAGGGTATGAGTGGGTTCCCCCCTTTGCTTGTTTAAGTACCACATAACAGTGGTGTTGTCTGTCTTTACCAACAATTGTCCTGGAAGAATGTAGTCCTTGAAGGCTGTCAGAGCATTCTGTACAGCTAACATTTCATTTTGCTTGATATGTAGGTGTATTTGACTTGGGTTCCATTTGCCCTGAATGCACTGCCCTGCCAAGTGAGTCCCCCCCCCCATGCATAGTCTGATGTGTCTGTTGTTAGGGTTTTGGTGGCAGGGGGTAGAGAGAATGGCAGTCCCTTGTTTTGGTGGCAGGCCTCTGCCCACCATAGGAATTCTATCTTTAGACAAGGTATGATAGGAATCATTGATTCTAGATCCTGAGAATGTTGACACCATAGGCTTTTTAGATACCATTGTAGTTTCCTCATATGCAGTCTTGCATATGGAATTAGTAGAATGCAAGAGGCCATGAAGCCCAGTGCTCGCAGTATTTTCCTTGCAGATAGCTGGGTCTTTGTGGCCAGTAGATTGAAGAAGGCTGTCAAATGAACTTGTTTCTCTGACGTGAGGTAGGCCATCTGGGAAGTTGTATTCAAGCTTGCTCCCAGGAATACAATTTGTTGGCAGGGTACAAGATTTGATTTCTTTTCGTTTATGATGTACCCCAGAGAAGTTAGCAATTTCTTTACAAATGCCAGATGATTTAATAGTATGTCCTGGCTTTCTGCCTGAATTAGACAATCGTCCAGGTATGGGTATATTTGAATATTTCTTTGCCTGCAAAATGCAATGACTGGAGATAGACACTTTGTGAATACCCTGGGTGCAGTAGATAAGCCAAAGGGCAGTGCAGAGAACTGATAATGCATGTAGCCTGCTCTGAAGTGTAGGTATCTTCTACAAGATTCCCTTATTGGGATGTGCAGGTAGGCTTCCTTTAAATCTAGTGTTGCCAACCAGGTATTTTTACCTAGCATGGGAAACAGCTGATGAAGAGTTAACATCATGAATTTTGGGATTACCAAAAATGTGTTTAGAATAGACAGGCCCAGGATAGGACACCAGGAATTGTCTTTCCTGGGTATCAGGAAATGTCTTGAGTAAAAACCTTTCCCCCATTCTTCTTCTGGGACAGGTTGAATAGCCCTGATGCTTAAAAGAGAGAAAACCTGCTTTTGACCCACTGCCCACTGATTTGGGGGTAGGTCTGGCCAACCGTTTGGGGTTGGTAAGGAGTGGGAGTGGAAGTGGAATCTGTATCCTTGGGAAACTATATTTAGAACCCATTTGTCCTGAGTAATGAGTTCCCAATTTTTTGCATGCAGGACAATCTTTCCACCTAAAGGAACAGTCAGTTGAGGAGGGCTTGGAAGGTTTAAAGTGAACTCATTGAGACAATTTATCATAGGGGGGGGTCTTACTCCCTGCTTTGGAAGTGGGAGCCCCCCACTGCTTAGTACTGTGAGCACCCTGGGACTGAAGCTTGGGTGTTCTTCTGGTTCTGGGTTTGGACTGAGAAGGCCTGGAAGAGGCAGGAAAGGACCAATTCTTAGAGGGCCAATGCCTACTAAATCTGGGAGGCTGTACTTGCATGAAACCTTTAACAGTTTGCATAGATTTAGCTTTTTCCTCCATCATTTTAAGTTCTTCTTCTGCTTTGTTGCCAAACAGACGGTCTTGGTTTAAGGGAGCATCCAGTAATTTAGCTTTAACATGATCTGGCAAAGATTGCTCCTTAAGCCAAGCATGCCTTCTAAGTACAGACCCAGTGACAGCAGCCCTGCAAGATGCCTCTAATGAATCAAAACCACATTGCAAAGTATGTTTTCCCACTTGTTCAGCAGAATGCATTAAATCCTGTAATTCTTTATTTTCAGCACAGTCAGGAATCAACATTTTCTGTTTAAGCAATCCAATAATATGCTGCTGATACGTCAACATATGAAACTGGCAGTTTAAGGCCCTAATGGCTAACATTGCAGAAGTGTATACCTTCTTACCCCATCTATCCAGCGCCCTGGAATCTCTATCAGAGGGAGTAGGATTTTTGGCGGTAGTGGCCTTAATCCCCTTGGGTCCCTGTGAAATGGTCTCAGGATCCGCAGTAGGATTTTTAAAAAGGAACTTGTGAGAGTCAGGTACCCTGTAATACCTATCAGGTTTTCTGGGAGCAGGAGGTAAAGTGTCAGGGGCCAGGCTAGATTCCGAGAAGCCATCATCTACAATGTCCAGTACAGGAGGGATAGCTAAAGGCCTGTGTTGAGGCAGGAGTAAGAATTCCTTAAGCCTCTTTTTGGAGTCAGAGAAATTCTGGCTTTCCCAGCGGAAATGCTCCCTAAGAGTATGCAAGGTTTCACCAAAAGAGAAATCCACTGGAGGGGAAGCAGAGGGAATGGAGTCCTCTGCATCAGAATCCTCATAGGTAGATAAGGGCAAATCCTGGACATCAGAAAAAAACAGAAATTTCAGAATCCTGATCAGAAGAATCAGAAGGAAAATCAGTCCTAGGTGTCTTAGAGGGAGAAGGCTGGCTTCCCCCAATTAGAGAAATAAGGTCTTCAGCCATTCTTATCATTTGCTTTTAGGCATAGGGGCCTGACCATGTGGTCTGGGCATCGATTTTCTGGGCACAGACTGAGTTTCAGGCCTTGAAGAAGAAGAAGAAGATGGCATTGGTTTAATATGCAAGTCAGTGCCTGCACAGTGGCTCTGGACCCATCCAAGGTAGAGACATCCGCTGGCTCCACAGTCAAAGAAGCATCTCACGGCATACCAGACTCGAATGGGTCTCAGTAGAGGCCTGCAAATCTGAAGTAGCGGGTATCAGGAGCTGCAAAAGAGCTTCACTGAGTACAGATGAACTGGCGACTAGTTTAGGAGACGCGTCGTCGGCAGCTTTGGACCTATGCAGTCTGTCTCTGTCTTTATCTTTGCATTTTTTCAGAATGTCGGTAGTCGTGTTGCTTACCGAAGCCATTTCTGGATAAGTGAACCGAGTACCAAAATATTTAGATGCAAAAATGAACCGACGATGAATAGTATGAGGTTTGAATAAGGCACAAAACCGACAGCAATGTACGTCGTGGTCTGGGCCTAGGCAAGGAATGCAGTACGAATAAAAATCTTTATGAGGTATTTGCTTTCCACAAGAAATACAGTTGTTAACTTTTAGTGATATCGGTTTAGAGCAAGAAAAAGGTTCCCCAATGGGGTACTTAGCTTAGTTGAAGACTTCGGATCTGAAACTCGAAAACGAAAATTTCAGGAGTCGACCGACTGGCACTTGCGAACGGCTTCTGCTTTGGGCACCGCATGGCAAGAAAGACGGATAAAATGGTGTTGACTGCATGCTTTATACCCGTGACTACCTGACGTCATGGAAGATGAGACAGCAACTGATGCAGGACCCAAGACTTTGATAATCAGGCCAACTGAGGGCTTCCTGCAAGCAGATAACCCAAATGTGATGACTGCAACAGTGAAACACGAAGAACATCTATAGCCATCTGTTCCTGTTTTGGAGCTTGCTCACTACAGTCATTTCCCCAAAGGCTACTATCAGGCATTAAGGAGCAGGACAAGTTACTGGGCCCTGCTCCATCCCTCCTAGACAATACTCCCTGTAAGTGACCAGCAGGCTCAGAATGTCTGCCTTTGTGGGGAATAGTACACATGCTACTACCCAAGTCAGCCCTACCTTTGCAGCACATGTTACTTAGTAGCATGACCCTGCCCTAACCACGTCCACCAGTGATCTCCTACCCACTGGTGGACATCACTAATGTGGCAGGATGAGCTGCCTTCCTTCTCCCATTTCATGTGAGGAAGCATCATCTACTCAAGCCCATCCTGCCCTGCCTGGCCTCTCCAGCATCCATGTTGTTAACTGAACACCAGTTTTCTGGGTCATATTCAGGTCTTCATCACTCTGCAACATAGAGCCAGGCAGAGAGTGCATAATCTTTTTGCTTTTTTTAAACACCTTCACTAAATTATCACTTATGACATAGGCAAATATACATTAACAGAATAGAAAACATACAAAATTAACTTTATTTCCGTTTATATACATTATACACCTCATTTCTTTTCTTTCAGTCAACATTATATAATTTGTTTAGTTTCTCCTTTCCATTAAACCTCACTCCTCCTCCTGAGCATTATTCTGTGTGTATTGTTCCCACAATTTCCATTTATAGCTATGAAATTTGCTCCTTCCCTTTACTAAAGATCTCTCTTTCAGTTCGTTTATCTCTTTTATGATATTCATTACTTCTAGTACAGTTGATTTATACTTTAATTTCCATTTTCTAATGACTACTTTTTGGCAGCCAATGGAATTAAACTTAACAAGGTCTTATTATATCTAGGCAATTTAGATCCCATGTCACAACTCAAAAATAATTTCCTTAGTTATAGCCATTTTCTTCATCAATGTATTTTGTAGGGAAGTTTTTTTTAAATCTGCCAACTCATGACACGCCCAAAACATATGTTCCAAGTTACTGCTTTCTTCCCCATCACACCTCCAACATTTGCTATCACATGAGGAAAAATTATTTGAAGTCTGCTTGGGGTATAAAAATACCTATGACAACACATCCAAACAAAACCCTATAACTTCTGGATTTTGTTGCATACTTGGGAGCCATACATATATCCTTCCATTGTTCCTTTGTAAATTGCTGCCAGTCCCTCTCCCAGTTTTCTCTAACCCCCTCAGATTGATTCTTATAGTTATTGTGCAATATTGAATATGCCCTACTAACTATCCTTTTTTAACAGCAGCGTCTGGTCTAGATTCAACTAAAAACACTACCAGATCAGTTCTTTCACTTAGGATTCTCCTCTCATTTTCTCTTTGCTTATACTCTTGATATCTATTCCTGGTAGGTAAGGCAGTCTAGCCTGCAATCCAAATGGCCTCATCTGACTCTATTACCTTTCCCCTCTCTAGTTAGGCCAGAGGTGGTATTCATACTGATTAGGGGAAATGTGTCCAAAGCACCAAGGGGTTCCTCTACTCTTCTGGCATATCCAGTGCAGAGGCAACTAGAAAGAGTGGTATCATGGACAAAAGTGGACATCTCATTTTGCAGGAAAGCAGTAATGGCATAAAGGAAGGTATTCAAAATTATGTTAAAATTGTGAGAGGTAAAGAATTAAAGGGACTCCAGGTTCCTTAGATTCAGTCAAGAAAGAAGTCTCCCTAATAAATTATTACAAAATATGGTTTGGCAGGACAAGACAGCAAATGAGTCTACCATTTTATTGGTGGAAGCAGTGGAGAGGATCGTCAACAATGTAACACTAATACAGCAAGTTGCAAAAGGATTGTATTTCAGACATTTTGCTGGATTTACAGTCTTTAACACAACAACAACACCTGTAGTAGCAGCAACAACAGTGGATATCAGACTGGTTGGATGAACAGCAAAAAAATCAACCATTAAAGCTGCTGGTAAAAATAAGAAGTAAAAAAAAATGAAACTGGATAGGTGCCTTATCTGGAGCAATGTTATCTCATTAATTAGGATAAAGGTTCAAAATGTTAATGTCTTTATTTATCAAGAAAGGGAAACATCCTGCTAATTACTTTCGAATTTATCATGCTTATTGAAGGTTCCCTATTACGCCGTCACAGACGCAGATTGTCAAATGTGTCTTTGTTGAACAGTAAAGCACGAAAATGCAAAATAGCAAAGCGGAGTTTCATTGAATTCTTTCCCTGGGAAAGAATTTGTTTGGCCACTTTTTCTACTTTGCCTTTTTGGCACTGGAGTGCCATCTCGGAGTTGGTATATTTAAGTAGGGGGGTGGGGGGTGGCGGGGCAAAGCCCCCAACTTTAAGTAATGTTTTACTGTTTTTATTTATTTATTTTTTTCGGAACAGCGATTGTCTTCCATTGGAAAATAATCGTTGTTCTGAAGTTTCGACGTTGTAAGCTTTCGCTTACATGGGGTCAGTTATCTGTCGTTCGCTCTTCTGAGCATGCGATATGATAATATAGACCCTTATGGAAAAGTTCTTAATGAGGACAGAACAAATGTTCATCCATTGGATGAATATATTTTTGTTGCAGAAAACTTAAATGTTAGAAAAAGGTTAACCTTTAATTTATGACAGATGACCTAGGAAAGGAAGACATTGAGGGTTATTAAAAACAGAGTATTTAGATTTCTGGCACTTACAAGTGCTACAATGGTATTATACGAACTGAAGTTTACAATGTTGGGATGTTCATCCATTGAACTCTGCCAAATAAAGGTACTTTGGGGTAGCAAAAGTCTTAGCCAGTATATAAAAATGAAGGAGTGAGAGGTAAATGCCATATCTGGCAATGTTGGGGGTCTGTAGACCATTTTATATCATGGAGGCCCACAATTGCAGCCTTTATAATGGCACTCATTTTCTAACTGATTATTGAAGGCAATCATTTTATTCATGAATTTAGCCATCATTCTTAGTGAAGATGAAATGTTGCTCAGTACCATGAACATGACTTCTATGAAGATATGAATGGTGAGGTCAACAATGTTTCTCTACATCTCGCCATAGTGTGGAACATGTAAGATTGTTCACCCCTACACTGGCAACTAGAAGGTAATAGCTATATCTTGAGACAATGCAGGGACCTAAGGGCCCAAACAATATCTCTAATCCCTTCACCACAGAGGCACCCAACTGTCACCCTACCCTCTTCCAAGCTTGTGAGTGCTATATACTTGTGGCTTACCAAGAGTCACCAGTGACATAGCTATTTCTGAGATGTGCTGCAGGCTTATCAGTTCTTAAGGCTACAGCCTTGCTGTACAGTTACAGTCAGGACTTGACATTAGTATTCTGGCTCTATGGCTGAGGAAAGATAGGATGTCTAGAAGGACCAGGAGCCTTAGGCACATATTTCTTTTCTCCCATATCATATGTAGGAGTGATATTAAGGCACTGTGGTAATGAAGGGTTTATTGTGGTGCTGTTTACTGTCTGTGGGTGAAACATTGAGACTAACATCCAATACAGATAAATAAATTCATCGCCCACAAGTGAAATCAACACATGGTTAACAATAAACACAATGCATTTGTTGCACTGCCTCAGGCAGTCAAGTGCTAATAGGCTGGCTGAGGAGGAGAATAAAGCAGGCTAATGACATGTAGGGTTTTTCTGGTCAGCTAATAACACAGATAACTTGATCGCAATCCTGGCTCTTAATAATTATATTTGTGGGGACAGACTAGCACCTGTTCTATAGTGCAGATTGTCCTAGCAACAACCACCTTCTTTGCTTCACCTTTGAAAACAATAGTTAGTAGAATGTACCACAAATATAGATGTAAAGGCAGTGCAAATAAGTAATAGTTGAGGATACACAATGTATAATCAGCTTAGACACATTAATAAGGGAGGATTCTGAATTATATTTTTTTCTAAGGATAATTGTATATTTGGTCCACAGTTGTAGTTATCTGTGGGTAGTTAATATTCTTTGTCTACTGGACACAATGAGAGGCAAAATAATTTAATTACTTTAAGGAGGATGCAGTAACAAAATCATTTTTGTGTCTATTAATAAGAGGCAATGAAAGAGGGGTTGGAGGAGGCTGTGGTCGAATTAACATAAAGAGTAGACAAATTCAGAGCCATGATTAAAGTCAGTTTTCTCGGAAGAACCTTGAAATGTTTCATTTTCTCCTTAAATAAAAATACTGGTCTCCAGGTGTTCCTACACTTGGCAAGTAATTAACTTCTTCTAGTTCCTATGACTCGCCAAGAAACACAAGCTTCTCCTATCCGGAACTTTTAATACTGAAGGGAAAATACTTCAAATAGCACACTGCAATAAAAATATACACTTCAATCAAACAAGAAAACAATATGTAGAATATAAGCTACAAAGTTTGCTTTTCTCACACAGCAGTCTATTCTATTGTGAAGAATGTTTGAATCCATGTTCTCAGAAAAAAAAAATCATATGAGGAATATAGTCCAAAACATCTGTTTTTCCCCAAAAAACAGCTTTCTTTTGTGAATCTAACGCATGCTTTATCCCTTGTGATGTTTTCGTGAAAGGTTACCCACTTGTATTAATCTGATTCTACTGTTCTAATTTTGAAGGAATTTAAAGATTCTGGAAAATGTGGTGCAGTGCTAATTGAAGATCAGTCAACCAACTTAAGGGGTGCCTTTAAAGATGCTTCTGTTACATTGGTGGCATTTCCTGTTTTTAATTCTCAGGGGGAAATTCTTACTGGTGTGTTTATCTGTGTAACAAATGTCATAAATATTGATGACTGATCACTGAAGTTGTGAAGTAAGACATCAATTATTTTAGTGACCATATTTAAAAGGTACTTTTAAATGTGGGAAATGTGCAGCATGCGCCAATGTAGATACTACAAACTACTTCCATCATACAACAACAGGACTTGAATACTATTTTTCCTGCAGTACAATTTGTTAACACTCAACATCTCGTATATGTGTCAACCCGCAGAGTATGTTCAGCATACTATGTTGGAAAAATGGGGCAATTATTTAAAAACAGAATCTTAAGACACCGAAGAGACATACGGAATCAAGATACACAGAATGCTCTAGCAAATCATGTTATGATGTTTCCCAAACATGATTTTAGCTTTAACGTGTCAGATTGCACACCTGTAGGAATGAGATGAGGGGATCTTATAAATTATACTGAACGAATTGAAGTAAAATGGATAATTAATTTACGAGCCGATCGGCTGCTAGGCTTAAGTACAGTGGTACCACTGAGGCCAATGTTAAAGGGAAAAAACATGATTGGTAAATGAAAAGGGTGTGTTCTATACCAATACACGATAGGTTAAAAACCTGGGCTGAGACAAAGATAGCGCTGTCCCAATGGGTTTGATCTGATTGGACAAGCCAATTCTTTTAAAGAAATAGAATCCCAGAACTAATTACAATCTGATGAAGGTATAACCGAAAGCGCTTATCATTCTATAAGGGATTCATGTGGATTGTTTTCAGTGACTGCTTTCATTTTTATATTATTAAAGGACTTTTAACTGTTTTGCTGTGGTGGAGAGTTCAGCATTTTACTGGAATTATTTTAGTGATGGTTGGAGGATTCATTTCCCGGTCCATTAAGCAATTCAGGAAAAGATGCACTATAGACTAGGCTATAATTTGCCAGCTGATTTGTTAAGGGACAAAGGATTCTTCATTACCTAGTGATGCACTGCAGGCTATATTATAGTTTTAAACTGATGCAGAAGTAGACAAACAATGTAGTTCTACCATTCCAGAATCTTGTGCGAGCAGTTCTGTGGCTACTGTCCAGCTGTGTGAGTGACACACATGGAATGTGATGAGAAAAGAGAAGTAGTGAATTAAAGAGCAGGATGCAGGGTTGGAATGTGTGCTTAGTTTTGCCTGTCTCCTTCTCCCTTCTTGTTCCAGCTCTTGACAATGACCATGAATAACTGAGTACCAGAACTAGCCCTACCATCAGACAGCAGTGAATTTCTGTCTGCCTGACATTATAGCTTTTCAAGTGGCCAGTTACATGTTTTTTCATCTTAACTCATTAGAACATAATAACAGAGTCACAGCATCTTTGAGTCAGCACTGATTGTTTGTCAGTTATAGGTGTAACTTCCCTGACTGTGTCCTAAAAAACACATGCCTTAGTGGTCAGTTGACCACTAAATTTTAAAAATACAAATAAATAGATATCTTTATAGTGGTTTGTCTATCCAAGAATCAGTATTTGTTGTAAGTGGTTTCTACAGTTCACGTACCATCTTACCCAGTTAAAGGTTATTCATATTCTGTCTAGAAATATGCTTGTTTCAAACCTTCCAGCTACTTATCCCATGTCATACTCAGAACACTATGAGCCAAGTTTGTTGGCCTGTACTGCACTATTGCAAGTATATTTTCTGGCATTTCTCTGCTGTTAACCCCAGAAACCAGACACAGCATGTAAAATGCTGGCTTATTAGGCATCTAAATGTAAAATGAAACCACTTTAACTTTTCATTTTATTCTAATGTTATAAGTAACATCCTTTTCCCTCAAGGTCTGTAAAAACACATTTCAAACATCAAACCATCACACTATCAATTTTCTTAACTGTTGTATTGTTGAGGGTCATGTTGACAGCAAGTTGATCAGGGGCAAATCAGATTTCATTATAACTATTCACTTCACAGGTCATGACCCAAGTAATACCATGCAACCCATCAGACACAGTCTCTCCAGGATGCTTGAATGGTTTGTACCTGGGCCTCACTTCATTGTCTGTGAAAGGTATACCTCCCTCAAAAGGGCTCCTGGGAGTATCCTTACTAGGTAAACAAACCATCTGAACTGACTCCTTTCAGCCCAAAGGAGCAGCAGTCCTGCTCTGAGAACTTCCCTTATTGCTAGGCTTCTCACTCTGTTAGAGAGAGTGACCCTGATAACTATGTAAAGGATATCCACAAAATCTTCCTTTCTGTAACTGTTTAAAGCTCATGAGCATAGTGGAGGATAAGGACATAGACTGTACTGCAATCTCGGAGTTCTTATATTTAGTTAGGGGGGTTTGGGGGTATGAGTGGCAAAGCCCACCACTTTGAAATGTTTTTACTGGTGTGTTGTGTCTTTTTGGTCCAAATTTGTCCAAAGCACCAAGGGGTTCCTCTACTCTTCTGGCATATCCAGTGCAGAGGCAACTAGAAAGAGTGGTATCATGGACAAAAGTGGACAGCTCATTTTGCAGGAAAGCAGTAATGGCATAAAGGAAGGTGTTTAAAATTATGTTAAAATTGTCAGAGGTAAAGAATTAAAGGGACTCCAGGTTCCTTAGATTCATTCAAGAAAGAAGTCTCCCTAATAAATTATTACAAAATATGGTTTGGCAGGACAAGACAGCAAATGAGTCTGCCATTTTATTGGTGGAAGCAGTGGAGAGGATCGTCAACAATGTAACACTAATATAGCAAGTTGCAAAAGGATTGTATTTCAGACATTTTGCTGGATTTACAGTCTTTAACACAACAACAACACCTGTAGTAGCAGCAACAACAGTGGATATCAGACTGGTTGGATGAACAGCAAAAAAAACAACCATTAAAGCTGCTGGTAAAAATAAGAAGTAAAAAAAAATGAAACTGGATAGGTGCCTTATCTGGAGCAATGTTATCTCATTAATTAGGATAAAGGTTCAAGATGTTAATGTCTTTATTTATCAAGAAAGGGAAACATCCTGCTAATTACTTTTGAATTTATCATGCTTATTGAAGGTTCCCTATTACGCCGTCACAGACGCAGATTGTCAAATGTGTCTTTGTTGAACAGTAAAGCGCGAAAATGCAAAATAGCAAAGCGGCGTTTCATTGAATTCTTTCCCTGGGAAAGAATTTGTTTGGCCACTTTTGCTACTTTGCCTTTTTGGCACTGGAGTGCCATCTCGGAGTTGGTATATTTAAGTAGGGGGGTGGGGGGTGGTGGGGCAAAGCCCCCAACTTTAAGTAATGTTTTACTGTTTTTATTTATTTATTTTGTTTGGAACAGCGATTGTCTTCCATTGGAAAATAATCGCTGTTCTGAAGTTTCGACGTTGTAAGCTTTCGCTTACATGGGGTCAGTTATCTGTCGTTCGCGCTTCTAAGGATGTGTCCCTAGGAAAAAAATCGGTGACCTGGGGTTTCGCTGTTTTGTGATTTCGCTCTATATCTGACAAACTTGTAAAAATGTAAACACTACAAGAAATTCCAAAAACACCAAAGCAATCAATTGGGTGATTTGACTTGCACTGCTTTGGCGTTTTTGGAATTTCTTGCAGTGTTTGCTCTATATTTGTTGTCAAAATGGCATTCACTGTAATGCGGTTTCGTAGACCCACATCAATCCATTCTTTTCCAGATGACAGCCTGCTGACTTGGAGTTGGTGATTCTCATCCCCAATCACTTCAAATTCAACAACAAACTTCTTCAGTACATGCTGCAGATCACAATTACTTCTGGCTAGGAAAAAAAGAAGTACAAAAAATGTACACATAGGCATGCGTGTGAATTCCTCAATATACTTACTGTCCATTAATAAAATGAATTCAAGGAGAGATGTGATCCAGCCTTGAAAATGTCTTTCTCCCATGTTGAATGCATTTGATTTAACGCTGTGAATGTGAACACAGGTCTTGCATAACAAATATAGGTGCTGAATGGCATGCAGCAGTGGCCATGAAATCCCATATTTATTAAGCATTGGCACAATATGCTCCGGCTACATGATCATGTTCCCCTCTAGGGTCAGAAAGCACATGTAGACAGTACTGGGAAACTCTAGTGACCCCTTGAAAATTTGTGTAAGAATAAAGAGGTTATCTACTTCTCTATGACCTGGATGAATTCCACATCATGTTTCTTAAATTAAAGACTTGACTATTGGTCAAAGCCTCTCTCTTTGTACTCAGGCACTCTGCTTTAGTTTTCTCATGAAGGCTAAGGATCACAGTCCCACTCTAAGCACAATGAACCCTCTCACCACCCCCATTTTTTTTTTTTTTTGTTGCAATGGGAAAAAATCTGATTATCAGACATGAGATACTTTACAGTCCCTACATCTCTCTCAACATATAAAAAGTTCTTTAAACATCACACTTTAAAATATCTACCTCATTCAGCATTTCAGACTAGATGTGTGTTATTTTTATTTTATGGAATTTATTGAGTTGAGGATTTTCAGATGAGGACCTAGAAGAAAACTCCATTTGCAGCAGTTAAAAGTTCTTAAACTGTTTGATGCATTCACAGTTTAGAAGAGTAGCTAATATATACAAGTAAATTAATATATGTATACCTCTGTAATTATGAAGCTTCACAGTTTAGCAGTTATAATGCTTACGCAAGAAATTTGATATTTTGATAAATCACTTTTTTGATTTTGATAGACACAGTAAAGTTATACGTCAGTTAATATTTTCTAAGGATTAATATCAACACTTACTGTGACTTAATATGGCTCCCAGTGTATTCAATGTGCAGTAATGAGTAATACATTCTCAGATCTTTGCCACTGCATTTAACAAGCTTTCAGGTCTGAAGTTGTTTGCATTGGTGATGTACATTCCTTGATGACGAGACTGGCTTCTTTCCAAAAAGGGAAGGTAACAACCCTTCCTTAATGCTTCTGCGTACAAGGAAATAACGTGGAATAACTAAAGGGCGAGCAGCTAACTTGATACATGCAGGAAGGATACCATCATATCCAGATGATCCAGACTATTTATTTTAAGGAGTTTTTCCACTGCACAGAGAAATGTATACATGTCCTGTATCTCACACCCACTCCTGCAGCCTTACCACAGAGGAACTGTTTATCTTTTGTATTAATGTTTATGCACAGAAATTGACCCTTTCCAGGGTTAAACAAATATACACTGCACGATGTAAACAAATCAATTATATTTTCAGAGCGATAGTCTTTTCATGAGATAATCGATGGTGACTGGGAAATGTGAAGTTAATAAATTGTATATCATTAAACATTTAGATAACTATCCGGCTTCTCTTTTGCAGAAGATAAATATTAAACATTAGCCCTTCCATACTTTTCCCTATAAAATATGAATATCTCTCCCAGTAATTAATGGATTAGTCAAATTTTGTGATAATTTAAAAATTCCTTGATTGAGATGGCTTTCCTAGAACCGCTTGGAATACATTAACAAATTTGTCCAGAGTAAGGAGCTTTTGTTTTTCAGATCTGTTTTGCCATACTCAAGAACAGCTTTTGTGACATAACAGTTTCATCCCACCAAATAAGTGATGTTTCAAACATTAGTTAAATAAAGATCACAATGTTTCCATTTTCTAAACTATTCTGAGAGGAAGAAGAATGAATCTTGTATTTAAGGCTATGTTAAATGGTGTGAAATTTGATAATTTTTCCATGATTAATTATTGTATTTGACCACTCTTTAAGAAGTAAATAGGATGAAATGAATAGTTCTACAGAGTGGATTTATGGATATGTGATGGTGGTAATTTAGATCTTTTTAAGCTATATAATGGGCCAGATAACAAAATATCTGCTCTCAGAGTAAGTCACTTACTCCAGAAGTGAATCTTTTGGAATTTGCCACACCGCCTACCCCACCCCCAGTGAAAGCCTTTTTATAGACAGGCCTTACACCAAAGTAACACACACTGAAAGCAAGTATTTTAGAATCAGGGCAGACTTACACTGAGAGCAACTCTTTTGAACTTGGGCCCAGTGTGTTTCCTGGAAACATTCTAGAGAAATGAAGGCAACTAAATAACAAATTTAAGGTGTGACACTTTCTCAAGATACTGCACAGTGATGCTAAATGTGATTTGCCTTGCTGTTGAAAAACATCAAGAAATCATGGGTAAGCATACATAAATCATCATTGAATTTCTGTAGATAAAAGACAACAAGAAAGAAGCTAAAATATAATAAATAAACTGGTGACCAGCATCAGTATATTGACCTCTGTTTGAGTTCTGCTTTCTTGATCAATTTAATTAACTTTAGTAATAAGATTATTTCCTTGATAAGGAATAAGGTCATATAGAGGAAAATACATCACAGAACATATGTCTTCCTAGTTATACTCTCTAAAATGTTTTGTATCGGACATATTCATGTTGGTATGGTTGTGGAACAGCAGCATATCTAGTTTCACTGTAGGTGGGCTTATACATTTATTAATGCTAAATGGTAGAGAGTTTCAGAGCTCATAACTAAAATTATTAAAAGAGAGAGATCCCTTAGACATTTGAAGTTAGGATATTATTACAGTTATTTAATTTAAGCCTGAATGTTACAGAGACCCTCTAGATAACCACTGCAATATTATTAGAAAGAGGAAATGAACCTTTGACTATGAATTCTGAGATTGATCGCAGTCTCTGTGCTATTGAGGGATGAAGCCCTAATACCCAGACAAAATAGGTTTAATTAGTGGGTCAGGCACTGGAGAAGCTAGCTTAGGTGGGAAAGAAATGATAATGTCACTTCTTTGAGGTGATGGGAAGCAATGGAGAGAGCATGACCCAGGATGCCTATTCTGCATATGATCTTCATTAGTGACTGGAGCTGGAATGGATGAGTCTACCTACAAGGGGGAGGGGGTACACTGAGCATAACAAGACTCATGGAAGAGTGTGGCAAAACTCCTATACCACCCCACTATTTACCCACCCATTGGGTTGTGCCATGCATGTGCACTGAATGATAGGTTTTAGAATTAAAACCCATGTGATGGCATCCTGGATGATGACCATGTCCATGCTGTTGTCACATAAAGGGCAGGTAGCATCTGTACAGTGGATACAGACCTGTGATGGCATCCTGGATGATGACCATGTCCATGCTGTTGTCACATAAAGGGCAGGTAGTACCTGTACAGTGGATACAGACCTGTGATGGCATCCTGGATGATGACCATGTCCATGCTGTTGTCACATAAAGGGCAGGTAGTACCTGTACAGTGGATACAGACCTGTGATGGCATCCTGGATGATGACCATGTCCATGCTGTTGTCACATAAAGGGCAGGTAGTATCTGTACAGTGGATACAGACCTGTGATGGCATCCTGGATGATGACCATGTCCATGCTACTGTCACATAAAGGGCAGGTAGTATCTGTACAGTGGATACAGACCTGTGATGGCATCCTGGATGATGACCATGCTGTTGTCACATAAAAGGCAGGTAGTATCTGTATAGTGGATACAGAAATGGTTTCGTTGTTAGTAAGTATAACAGAAGCAGAAAGAGAGAGAATGAGAAAATAAGACACAAAAAGGAATTTTGAGATTAATAGATTCCTTGATATATTATGGAATGCATGAGATATAACAGGACTGGTTATTTTAGCAAGATGAACTGGAAAGGGTAGGATTTTATCCAGTCACACAGCTGCATGTTTGTAATATTGTTTCAAAGTAAAATATAGACTTGCACTAAGTTCCCGTCTATAATAAGTTGGTGGTAGCTTCAGTGGATGCTAAAGAAGCCATGACAGTTTACAATAATGAGTAGGAAAGCACTCTGGTATCCTGGCCTAATTTCCTCTCATCTATATAAATACCACCCCAGGGGACAAACTCAGTCAACAACAATACATAAATATATAAATAATATGCAATTTGGTTCCACTTTTTTCAGATGCAGAATTGACAGTTTCATCATATATTATTTTCCTGGAGGACCAGAAACTTTTATGGCCTCAAAGAACATCGTTCTGCAAAGCAATTTAAAATAATGGAGCTGGGGAGCAAAGATCAAACAGACTGCATGGAACAGAAGAGGGCAGAGGCAAAAATAAGATATAGGAACAACAAAATTATAAAAGGACTTGTGATAGCTACTATCTGAATATGATTAGTGTGAAATGGCTGTTAGTATGGTACAATTGGGTTATACATTGGCGATTATTGTAAGCAGACAGTTAGTATGGTATGGCTGGGTTATACATGGGCAATTATTATTAGGAGGCTGTTAGTATGGTATGTTTGGGTTATACATGAGCGATTAGTGTGAGGAGGCTGTTAGTATAGTACTTTTGGGTTATACATGGGCGATTAGTGTGATGAGACTGTTGGCATGGTACTGTTGGGTTATGCATGGGTGATTAGTGTGAGGAGGCTGTTAGTATGGTACAGATGGGTTATACATGTGATATTAATGCTTAGAGGCTGTTAGTATGGTAAGTTTAGGTTATGCATGGGGGATTAGTGTGAGGAGGCTGTTATTACCATACTGTTGGGTTATACACAGGCGATTAGCGTGAGAAGGCTGTTATTATGGTACAGTTGGGTTATACATAGGCAATTAGTGTGAGGAAGCTGTTAGTATGGTAGGGCTGGGTTATACATGGGCAATTAGTGACAGAAGGCTGTTAGTATGAATGTTAGTATGGTATGGTTGGATCATGATAATAAAACAAACAGGGAAATATAAAGGGAGAAGCACTACCAGACAAAAGAGGCAGGAAGTTATAATTTGCAAGGTTAATGAGACATCATCTGGACATCTACAATACTTCATGCAACACCTAAGTCTTTGTCACTGCAAACATGAACAGAAGAATGCTGTATGGTCTAATTTACGTGTTGTGTGAAGGACGTTATATCAACAGGAGCACTTCTAAAAGAAGCTGGGTGAACTAGTTTGACAGACTTAGTACATCTGAAAATAGTGAAGCTAACCTGCTAGCACACGTGCTGGCACAAGGTATAGTGTCCCTGAACCAGCAATGTCTGATTAGTTTCCAAGAACCCATTAACACTGGCACTGTATCACACAATGCAAAGGTGAAGCAGGGCTGAAAGTAAAGAAAAACATTCCTCATGGTAGGGCCAAAATAAACAAAAAAATCCTTGTGGCTTGTCATATGATTGCCTCCTTGCAGTACAACTGACATCCCAAAGGAAAGTCATATATACAGTGAAAGAATGAACATATGATTGACAATTGGTACACATGCTCCAGAGGTCACTGCAGGTAATGCATGAAGAAAAAGTTTTGCGATACATTCTTTCAGAAGAGATGTGCAAAAACATGGGAAAACAACTTCAAACTGCGAAGGTCAAGGGAGCTGCTCAGTTAACAAAACGAACCATTTTCTAGAGAAAGTTTGGATGCAAAAAGTAATATTTGTGAGGATGGCATGAAATTCAGCAATGAAATGGATAAGCATATGAGTCACCATTTCTTAGGAGGAGTGGAGGACAAGCTAGGATACTGCTTAATGAGGGTCTTCAAGTTATTTCATCTGCATTACTTTTACAAACTAATAATATCATTATCAATCACTAGCACAAATCCTTGATATCAATCTGCCGACAAAAAGAGGTGCTGTGATTTCACCTGGGGGCAGTCCACAGAATGTATAAAAAAGGCTGAATGGCTTAAAATTTGCAATTTTTAATATTTTTTTATTTCTACTACAGGTATCTACCACCAGTTGTATCCCAGAACCCTTTCTGAATCATTTGCTTTACTTCTCTAATATCCAACATACCCCTTCAGACTGGGGACCTGTACTGGGGAAAGTTTAGTGTAAGCAATTGGGAGAAGTGTATGGAAAAAAACATCTCCAGTGATGTAGAGGAATGGAGCCCTAACTACTTCCCAGGTGACCTAAGATCGATTAATGACTTAGGCAACTGACAGACCTGGTAGGAAGGATAAGCATGCCCATCCTGCGGGGAGGTCCACACTGATGTAAGTGGAATATTAATCTTTGCCATTGAGCTGGCTGTGTAGAATGGTCAAAAAGCATAGCAGTTGTAGGGCGTATATGTTTCTGACTAATCCACTGCCTTGCTTATAGATCATACCTCACAGCATGCTTGACATACATATATAGTGTCAGTTATAAATCATACCTTATAACATGTTCTGTAAAGGTGTTTGTACCGAGGCGCTAGAACCGTTTTGTGATTAAATAAGCTTTTTATAAATGGTGGTCAAGTTTATTCACCAATTTGGATCCAGTAGTTGTATAGAAGAATTAACGGTGTGGAGGTTGTAGTCATGGTTGTGTTTCTTCATACCTCACAGCATGCCTGACCTACATATATAGTGTCAATTATAGATCATACCTCACAACATGCCTGACCTACATGCAGATCATACCTCGCAGTGTGTCTGACCTACATATGTAATGTCAGCATGTTGGTGGTAGGGCTTAAGAACAACAAGATGTGGGCAGCATATATAACACAGCAGATAACCACTCTGCTCCAGCATTTGGATGCTACTGTCCACTTCCTTTTCATACTTTTCTGGCAGTCCCATTTGAGGACAGTACCAGATCTACGCTGCTCTTCATCTCCCAGTCCGTCCATGCCAGTAGCCCCAGAATTGTCAGGTAGCACCTGGGTTGGTGACCTATGCAGTAGAAGGGGGTGTTGAGAAGCTGATTGTCAAGCTTCAGCACCAGAAACCAATATAAAAGTGCACAGAAGAGAACAGAGTGTCCAGGTACAGCACCATTCTGATACCTATGGAGGACTTTTTTGTCATGCCTACCCACTGTTCCACCAAGTTTCCAACATGAATCACATATGAACACCCCTTTGGACTCGTACTTTGTCTCAACTAAGAACTGGTAGTCCTTCACTGTAGACCATGCCCCCCCCCCCCGCGTGAAAGACTTAAGATTCGTGACCAGTAATTCTAGTACTGTAGCAAAGTATCTCATGTTAACTCATTGCAAACACCATCTGTTTCAGTCTCACCTCACTTTTTTTCAAAATGAGAATTTACATTTCAGATCAAAATGCTGCTCTTCCCTTGAAATTTGTTTCCACATGACAATCTACATGGAAAACCCCTATAACCTTTCTATGTGCTCCTTCCTCCATTCTTTAGTGTTGCTTCCTCCAGTCCTTCCTTTTATTGTACATTATTACTGTAAGATTTCTGTAGTATACTATCCAGACCATTTGATCGACATTCATTTGGTCGACAGCTCATTTGGTCGACAACCAGTATTCAAGGCACTTAGGGATTAGAGCTGTATTGTTTATATACAGCTATTCCTTTGATTTTTATATTGTTATGAATTGAATCTGCCAATATTTCAATAGCCACAACAAATAGAATCAGTGACATGGGAGATCCTTGTTTAGTGCCTTTTGTTATATGTATAGATTCAGAGGTAAAAGAACCTAATGTCAGATACTCTAGTATATATATATATTTTTGGAGATGAACAAAGAATGCAGGAAATTCAAATAACATTAGGATTTTGAACAAATAGTCCCAATGTAGGGAAACAAAGGCTTTCTCTATATCTAAGCCAATTATGAGTGTTTCCTCATTTTCTTTATTAACACAATCTATAAGAGAAATTATCCTTTTAATATTGTCATGTGTGTGTCTATGATATATAAATCCAGTTTGATCATTATTTATTGTTTTGGATAGTGGTATTTTCATTCTGTTAGTTAATATTGTCATAAATATTTTATACTCATCATTTAATAATGATATAGGTCTATATGGGGTACAGAGGTTTGGGGATTTGTTTTCCTTTAGGATTGTGTGATTAAGGAATATCTCCAAGAGGGTGGTACTAAAGCTTGTGATTGAATTTCTAATAGAGTTTTATGGAAGAGGGATAGTATCTTTGAAGGAAAAAGTTTATATATTTCCATAATTATGCCATCTATACCTGGAGCTTTATTATTCTTACCATCTTTTATTGTATCTGTAATTTCTTTGTTGGATATGGGTGCTTGCAGATCTAGTTTTAATTTTTCTGGTATTTTTTTATATTAGAACATTTTTCACCTAGATTTAATTGATCGATATGTATATTTTATTTTTGGAAATGTCCCATGTAGTTATTTCTATAGGCATCAAGAATGTCACCTATATCCAATACATGTTTCCCTTTCTTTTCATGGAAGATATTTTTAATGTTATTAGCTTTCGATTGTATTTTGATTCTTGTGGATAAATTATGTAGATATTTGGGAAAAGTGGCCAAGGTATTAATTTTTAGTTTTTCTAAAGCTAAACTAGTTGTATGTGTTAGAATTTTTGTTGTATTTAATGTTTAATACTTCTACTTTCTTTTTCATCTCCAAATGATTTTGATTTTTTTCTGCTTTTATTGACAAAAGTTTGGATTGAAGATCTAATAATTCAGAATCCCATTCTCTGATTTTTTTATACCAAGTTAGGGTTTTGCCATAAGCTTTTAATGAGTCCCACATCATTACTTTATTTATATCTGTGGTGTAATTAATATCTAAGAAAAACTGTAATTCAGGAGTTAAAGATTAATGGTTTGTACCCATTTTGAAGTTTTAGTATCAATTAATTGTGATCTGAAAGGGGGCAGGAAGTGATTGAGAAATTAATGATTTTAAAGTGTAAGTCATGGGCAGCAAATATTTTATCTGTTCTAGTGTGGATACCAAATCTGTGATCCTGGTGGGAAAACAACAAAGACTTATCTTCTTTAAAATTTGAAAGTATCTACAAGTTAAAATGATTCGACCCATTTGTTTAAAGCTTTTGATACAGCAAATGTATGCAGCTGTCTTTTATTTGTAGTTTCAGAAATATCAAATATACAGTTAAAATTTCCTCCTAATAGTAAGTTGCCTTTATAATTATTGGAAATGAAATCCAAATGTTTTTTCACAGTTCCTGTTCCAATGCCTGGGAACCAGTATAGATTGACTAGGGTCCATATTCTGTTATTATATTTAACTGTTACTAATGCCATAAGGCCTTCTTTATCTTCATAGTTATAAATGATTTCTGAGTTAATCACATTTGCTTTTCATAAAATTGTTACCCCTTTTGTCTTTGTCTTATAAGTGGATTGCACCAATATCATATATTCCTTAGGATTACATTTGTAATTGTCATTTGTTTGAAAATGAGTTTCTTGAAGGAAGACAATTTGAGCTTTGTTCAGTTTTAAATATTCAGTAGATGGGATCTCTTGCTAGGATTGTTTAAGCCATTGATATTTAAAGATAATAAATTTAAATCCATCTTATGTTATTTAGACTATGTATTTTTTGTTTTATTGTGACTATTAAATGTTTTCCTCTGATAACTATAAAGTATATGTTTGAGGTTTTAAAGGAAATTATAAGTTTTATACTTTGAGTATTTACCAATAAAGTAATGTATTGGTCAGGCATACTAAAAATGTTTTTGTGAAATAACAAATTTAAATTAATAAATGTTAACAAAACTAAGATCCGCACTAGCCATGAAATGAAAATCATTCCTAATCTGATGGATAAACCTAAATCCATCAGATTATCACTCATACCTTAACAATCCAAAACATCTGAGCTCCATAAATTGAATTATCATATGGAGAATACTTGTAATAGGAATAAGCAATATTTATATTATTTTGAACAGATATAGTACTATTGTAGATTAGACAGAATTCTAATACAGCATAAATGTCTACTTACTGTATAGGCAATTAATTTTACATGAAAGATAGATGACAAGTAATTCGATCATAGTAAAGTCGGATGTATCATATATATAAAACCCAGTAAAAGATTACAGCACACAATTATTTTACATATTCATGCTTACTGATGAAGACTTCCAAAAACTTATTACTTAATATAAATAGACGGTAATAATATTTATATCTAATGTTTATAATACAAAGTATTTTACTGGATATATCAGAAGTTATATTTCATTGTTTGCCAGCATTTAAATAATCACTTTGTTGCTAACTTACTTAAAGTATCAAGTTTGTTTTATGTGAACATTGATGAAAGTTAGTGCATTTTAATTATTAGTTCATCCCCCCCATTTCCTACACATAAGGATTTTCATGTATGTCATTTCTTATTATAAAATGAGTGAAATAGGTTTATAGGTTTATACTAGGCTATCTGCCCTAAGGCATTTATAAGCCTAGCCCAAATTATTGTGGCTTACGCCACCCCTTATATGAAAAAATACTGTGCCCATTAGTTTGTTGTGCCTCTGTCCAGCAGTGACACAGAGATGATTCCTGGGGTAAACCTACGATCTCCCATCCACAGGTCTAGATTTCTCTTGAACAGAGTCAGCGAGGTGCTCTGCCTCACATGGACCGGGATTTTATTCCACAGCATAGGGAGTCTCTGAGTGATAAATCTATCCCTCCAGCACGTCCTATTTATATCCGTGCTAAGGTTTAAGTCGCTTGCTCTAGTGGTTTTGGTGGATTTGGATTTTTTGAGGTGGAGCATGTCCATTAATTCCGGGTTGGACATGGCCTTGTATGTCAAGCACATGTCACCTCTGAGCAGATGGTATGCGACTGAATAGAGCTGGAGTTTCTTCAATCTGGCAGCATATGACAGATTTTGGAGTCCCTTTATCCTTTTGGTGAGGAACTTTTGGGGTCTCTCCAATTGCTGCAGATGTCGGGTGAGATACATCCCGAATGGGGCATTGTACTCGATCATTGGTCTGATAAGTGAAGAGTACAGGGGAACAATGACCTCACTAGATCTGGATGTGAATCCTTCATGATCAGGTGGGCAATGTAGAAGGTCTTTCTAACCACTTTAGCAATGTGAGTGTCAAAAGAAAGGCCACTGTCAACCTGGGTCCCCAGGTCCCTGATAACCTCTTCTGTGCTTAGTGGATTGCCACCTATATGGTAGCTTGGGGTTACCTTGTTTTTCTCAAAGGTATGACTATACATTTTTGGCGTTTAACTTCAGGCCATGGCTCTGGCACCAGCTATCTGTTTCCGTGAGTCCCTTCTGAAGGATATCCGTGTCCGATGCACTTTCCACTATGGCGCCCAGTTTGCAGTCGTCTGCAAACTTTGTCAGCCAAAGTCCTCCCATGTTGGCCTGTACTTCTGAGAAGTAGATGCCAAACAATAGGGGCCAAGGACCGAGCCCTGTGGGACACCACTTGTGACCGGCTTGGAGTCTGACACAGCGCCAGCAACTCTAACCCTGTGGGTTCTGTTCTTAAGCCAGTTTGCAACCCATCTTGTGACATATGGGTTTACATTTAAGCTGGTAAGTTTTTCTACAATACCCGAGTGGGGTATTGTGTCGAAAGCCTTTGCAAGGTCAAGGTAGGCTGTATGGACTGCCTTTCCCTCATCAATGGCCTTGGTGACTGTTTCGAAGAAGTCAACCAAGTTCAAAAGGCATGATCTTCCCTTGACAAAGCCAAACTGGGTCGGGTCCAATGTCTGCAAGTCCCCTATATCTTTGTTTATGAGCTCCATTATGATCCTCTCCATAGCTTTGCAGACTAGACTTGTTAAGCTTATGGGGCGGTAATTACCAGGGTCCGTAGAGGTACCGCCTTTGTGGAGTGGGACCACAGTTGCCGTACGCCACTCCTTGGGCACGTATCCTGTGGTAAGGCTGAGATTAAACAGCTGCCTTATGTGCGGGTTTAATTCCTCATTTAGCTCGTGTAGCACACAGCCGGGGTCACCATCCGGTCCCATTGATGCTGTGTTTTTAGCTTTAGAGAGAGCATCTTTCACCTGCGCATTTGAGATGTCCGGGAGGCTACACTCGGCTGGGATAGTTATCTCTCCTTTAGGGGGGAGGGGTGAAGTTTGCACTGAACCTGTCTGCCAGTATGTTGGCAATGTCTGTGGGTTCAGTGATTTTTGCATCATTTTGGACTAATTCTGAGCATATCTGGGAGTTTCCACCCAGGTTCCTAACATAGCTGAAAAAGGCCTTATGATTGTCCTTTGAATCCATGGCAATTTTTCTCTCAAAATTGGCCTTAGTTGATTTTATGAGTGCTCGTATTTTTTACTAATAATGATCAGGGTGACTTCCCTTTTATGGATTTTGTTCTATCATGTAATAGCTTTCTCCTCTTATTGTAAAGTTTATTAATGGCTGGGGTCCACCAGACTGGACGGTTGCCCTTTGTGCAATGAGTCTTGGTTTTATTTGGGATTGCCTGATCCATGCAGTCCTGGAGGTGTTCATAGAAGGCATTTGTAAGGGCTTCCGCAGCTTGGGTTGTGGTTTCCTCTGGCTCAGGGGCCTTGAAGGATACCACACCAGTCTTGAGTAGTGTGAAGTTTGCTTTAGAGAAGTTCTTCACTATGGTCTTTTTGCTTGGGGTGGGGGCGGGATGTGGATTTCCAGTGAGATTAGTTTATGATCAGATCTCACCAATGAGGGATATACTTCGTGTGGAGCATTTTGTCCCCATGTTTGTGACAATGAGATCTAGTATATTTTCTCCTCTCGTGGGAACAGTGACTAGCTGTTCCATGGCATTTGAATTTATGAACTCCAGGAACCGTTGGGCTAGAAAGTTAGGGCTTGAGTAATGTTCCCAGTCTATATTCGGGTAGTTGAAGTCACCCAATATGATGGTGTTTGGAGATACATTTATACCCTCCAGTGTCTTCAGGAAGGCTGTGTGGGGTTCCTGAGTTTGAGAGGGTGGCCTGTAGCATGCTACAATTTGTAGAGCAGTTTTGCCTATGGTTAGTTGCACCTGGATGGTTTCCGAAGCTTATGCGTTGCCACCAACCTGGAGGTGTGGGTATCCTTTATCAATATGGATACACCCCTCCTTTTGTGGTGTGGTCCGGGTTTTGGGCCCGGAACGCATCATATGAGGTAAAACCTAATAGTGCCCGGGTGCTCTCAGTAGCCTTGAACCAGGTTTCAGTTACAGCACAGACATCGATGTTCTCCATACTGAGAAGGGCCTCGAGTGCGTGCATTTTGAGATTTAGACTTCTGGCATTGAGCAGCATTACCCTCAGTTTCTTCCCATTTTTGTTTTCTAGGGTGGTAGGTTTAGAATTTGAGCCTTGCCTAAAAAGGCACTATGGGGTGGCAAGAGCCTTAGCCAATATCCGGAATCCCAGGGTGACAGGTGCAAGCCGTCCCTCATGAAGCAGCGTGGCTTGTCAAGCATGTCATCCCAGGCAGACAGACACTGGATCCCCTTTGAATGACACCAGACATTAAGCCAATTGTTAAAGCTGATCATCTTGTCTCTATATTGTGGCATCATTCTTGGTGAAGGAAGGATACTGCTCAGGGTTAGGGTCATACCTGCCTGGGCTACATAATCAGAGAGCTCCTCTATGTCTCTTTTCATGTAGTCCAGGGAGGTGCGTCTCAGGTCGCTCACACCAGCATGGACAATGACTGTGTCATATTTGTACTTGCCATGGAGTGACCCGAAAGTGCTTGTGTTATGTGGCGGATTCTAGTGCCCGATAGGCAGCTTACTGTGACCCTCTCCTTGTTCAGCCTGGTGAGTGGGACGTCAGTGTGTCTGACTATGGAGTCACCTATGACAAGTATGTTTGGTGTTGTATTTGGCCTTAAGGGCTGTGACTGCTTTGCACACTGCTTTTGTGGTTTATGTGTTGCTTGTGGGGTGTCTTGAGGTAGCAGTTGTTTGGGTGTCTGCTTTGGAGGCCTCTGCTGTTTAGGTAAATTTTTACTCAGAGCCTCCGAGTATGTCTTTGTGTGTTTATGTGTTTGATTCAGTGGAGTGGTAGCATTATGTGAGGCTGGTTTTGTGGTGTGTGTAGTTGCCTTCTCCTCCTGTCTGGTCTTGCCAGTCCTGAGTTGAGAGAGCTCAGCCTCCAGTTTGGCTAAATAGCTGCATCTCTCGCAAGTATTTGTGTTATGTGGGAGGAGGAGAGGGTTGTCTGTGTACATGAGGCAGTTATAACATTGCCTCAAGATTCCCAGATTCACCAGCTGGACCGGAGAGGAGATTGACAACTGACCTTTGGACATGCTAGAATAATATTGGGAAATCCTTAATTGAAAACAAGGGCCAGTGGGGAGTGAGGGTGTAGTGCTTTTAATTTTTAGTGCTGACTTATATAATTGCTTTAGTGAGCAAGTGCCAGGTAACTTGAGTGCAATGTGTTACAAGTAACTAAATGCAAAACGACAAACAGTAACTTTCTTTCAAGTGAAACAAGGAAATAAGTACAGTAAGCAATGCAGATATCACTAGTGATCCACAGAAGCTGAGAAGTTGCGTATTAGGTGGAATTAGCTTCCAGGGAAATAACAAGCAAACAAACAACAAGCATATAAACAAAGCTAGATTCAGTAGGCCTGGATCTAGTCTATGCTAGAGCAAACAAGGTGAACCAATTTCAGTAAGATACAGTTCAAATATTCAGGCACTATAAACCTTTAACCAGAAAATTCCCAGCTCAGAAGGGCAGAGTCCAGCCTCTTCTCCCACAAGAGTGCAGACCACGAACCTTCTTAATGTAAAATAACTGGCCTGAAGCCCAAGTGCCTAAACCAGAACTAATACACTTGGACACTGGGCTCTCAATCAGCAGTTCCCAACTTAGAAGGATGAAAGCTACCTGTCCTGCCACCACAGTGCTTGCCACAAACCTTCCTAATGTAAAACAACTGTTCTGAAGCCCAAGTGCTTAATCCAAAAGACTTGAATGATAGCTACACTTTAATCAAGTTACAACCAAGCAGTAATAAATACCATTGAATACTTTAGAGAATGTCTGGATTAGTGCTCAAGTTACACAAACAAAGCTAGATCCAGCAGGCCCGAATCCAGTCTATGCCACAGCAAACAAGGCGCACCAACTTCAGTAAGGAACAGTTCAGATATGCATGCACTATAAGCCTTTAACCAGAAATTCCCAGCTCAGAAGGGCAGAGTCCAGCCTCTCCTCCCACAAGAGTGCAGACCACGAACCCTCTTAATGTAAAATAACTGGCTTGAAAGCCCAAGTGCTTAAACCAGAATTAATACACTTTTAGAATAACAGACACTGAGCCCTCAATCAGCAGTTCTCAACCTAGAAGGATGTAAGCTACCTGTTCTGCCACAACAGTGCAGACCACAAACCCTCTCAGTGCAAAACAACTAACTGGTCCGAAATTATAGGTTAAAAACAAAAAAATCATTTATTCTGATTAATGATTACAAATTCCCTTTCCTTTTTTTTTTCAATAATCATTTTTATTGTTTTGCAAAACCATTATACATTTCACACACTATTTACATTATGTACAATATTGCTTCCAATGTTTTAGTTCCATTTTGAATTTCCCTATAATACATTAAGAATAAATATCATTTTAACCAAGTACAGGAAATTAAAATCACAAAAAATTAAACATAAAAGCATCTACAATAGACAATTATAAACCAACTCAAGCCAATAATTTGTATTATTTCTACATTTTCTATCTAATCCAAGAATGTGTTGGTACACATACAGAATGTCCTGACGGAAAGTGGATAGGGACCGCCAAAATAATATTAAAGATTTGTTCCCAATTTTTATGCTGTTTATACTTTTCTTATTATTTCTAATTAACAATTTGTGCTAATATATGCTTAATCGCTAACAGCCTGAAATTTTGCCACGACACCTGTGCTGGGTTCAACCAATTTGTGGCTATATATAATTTCATTAGTAAACTAATATTCATAATTACAATCTTTTTGTTTTGTCCAAATTCTCCGTGGAATATGTAAAATCAGAAATTCCCAGGAGAGTGTTGAGTTTTGGTAACCCATTTTTGTAGTTGTAACTTTAAAGAATTCCATAATTTATAAATGCACTTGCAACTCCAGAACATGTGTAACAGGTCTGCTGTCTGATCTATACACTGTGGACATGTAGGTGACTTTTTGAATCAAATTTATGAAGTGTAAGATGGGTATAATATGCATTGTTAAATATCATCAATTGAGTAAAGACCAGTTTTTGAAGTGATACGGATTTTAATGTTAAGTTAAACGCCTCTACTATTTTACTGTCGTCTAGGGATGGCAATTTCTCTCTCCAGTATTTGGATAACAGAATATGATTATTATATTTTCTCTCTTTTGCCATTTTATACGCTGAGGATATATATTTTCTATCTTGTTGCAATGCTTCCCACAGCTGACCTGAAATAACTAGTTCCTCTTTTTATTTCAAAACTGGTAAAATAATTTATGGCCAAATCTTTTAACTGCCTCATTATAATTAAATAAGAGATGGGAAGATTCATCTCTTTTAAGATATCATGTACCGCTACTCCTAGGAAGGGGTATAAATCCCTTACAGTTAATTCCTTAATAAATGGATATTTCTTTAAGTCTATCAGTTGATTACCAATAGTTATATTAGGATTTCCATCAAACGGTTGAAACATCATCATATATTTTAAAAGGTTCAAGGAGGCAAACAGAGTTTGAGTCGCCACTGCCCACACCTTGATGTGTTCCATTAACTCATATTTACTCAATGTTTTTATATTCAAAAATGGTACAGCTTTAACATTAATTCTCTTCCCTACAAATTCCCTTTCCAAATGTATAAATTGCCATTTTATGGCATATACTGAACGTTTTTTGATTTAAATGGTAACATTCTATTTTGTATAATCAGCAAAGGTTAAACTGAGTGATTATTGTCAATTTAATACTATTTGTTCAGAATGTGATTGTTACATTCTGTGACATTCCTAGTTCAGGCTTCTATTGTTTCTCTTGAACAACTTTGTCAGTTTGATGTCATATATCAAGCATTAGTTATTTATATATATATATATATATATATATATATATATATATATATATATATATATATATATATATATATATATATATGGAATCACTACTGAATACCGAATGCCCAAAATCCCAATGCTTAAAACACCAAGACCACATGCCCGAAACCCCACAATACTGAATATGTAAAACCGTGAAATTCAAAATCGTGAAAATTACACAACCAAACAGCACACACACACACCTCCCCCCCCACAACCAAACAATGCATCCTACACTAAATATAGGCAGGGGGGCAAGCTCCCCTGCACCCCCACACCCCCTACTTTATTATTCTAACTCCGAGATCACACAGACACACAAGGCAAACTCACACCCACACATTACAGTTCCTCACACACACAGACCACAGTCACAGCACACACTTACACACACTACACCCCTCACAAACACACTTACACACACATACTTACCTGAACCGCAACACCAGAAGCACTAACGCAAAATCCCTTAACATCGGGATTTTGCATTTCGTGCTTCTGGTCTTTCGGTAATGCGGGGTTTTGGTCATCTGGTCTCAGTGTTTTTTGCTTCGGGATTTTGAGTGTTTGGTATTTCGTAGTGATCCCATAAATATATATATATATATATATATATATATATATATATATAGAGAGAGAGAGAGAGAGAGAGCAATATAGTGTATGTCATTTATTACAAGTTAAAACAGTAGTGTTATTATACATAAGCCCATGTTATTAAACGGAGTGTCTATTGTCAATTTAATATTATTTGTTCAGAATATGATTGATACATTCTGTGGCATTTCAAGTTCAGGCTTCTATTGTTTCTCTTGAATAACTTTGTCAGTTTGATGTCATATATCAAGCATTATACCTTGGTAACTGCTTAAGTATTATATATGGTCAAGATGGGTTACAAAAACTACAATTCAAGTTAAAGCAATTACATGACTTGTTATGCATATTTACTTATATAAGAAAAATCATCATGCTTCCCCTTGATGTTCAATGTAGCGTATGTCATTTATGACAAGTTAAGACAGTAGGGTTGTTATACACAAGCCCATGTCATTAAAACCTGCCTTTAATATCTAAATTCAGCAGACTGCTTCATCTTATATGATGATTATATATTTTATGTCTAGATTTACTAAAATCATACATTACATAACTATTGTGTGTATGTGTTTTTTTTTTTTTGGCTGTTAGTTATTTGAGAGTCCACAAGTTGTAATACTTATTCTTATTATTAGCTTCTTCCAAGCATGTTTATACAGTCCATAAACTTTAAATTATGAGACCCTTCTAGTTTCTTATTTGTTATAAGTATATTTCCATCCTTACATGCACACATATCAGTACTTCAAGCACGGGCAACAATACCCATCCAGTTTTGCCAGAATACCATTGACTAGTTCATGTGGTGTGTTTCCAGTCTGTTCTTAAAATATCCAAACCAATATTTGTCCTGTTCCATTTTACCAGCCTGTTCCATGCAGTGGCTACTCTGCCAGTGAACCATTCAACACACCCTCCAGTCCCACAGATATTTCCACAAAGGAAAAATGATGACTCTCTAGCACTTTCCAGCAACCCCAAACACCCCTAGAATCAGCTATCCCCATATGCCCAACACGTCCGAGCAAGCTCAACTCCCAGACCACTGCAAAGGGTACTGCACAAGACCAAGTGCTCTTAGTCTTTCACAATAACTCAGACTTCCACTCTTATGTAAGTCCTTAATGAGTTTGGACCAAAATACATTTTAAATATAAAATTGCGCTTATTGTTTTTCTTTTTTTTTTTTTTTTATCAAAAATCAACAATGAGCTAAATGAAGTGTTTGGAGACCATCAATAGGTGTACATGTGGTTTAAAACAGCCCTTTTATTAGATATATATATATATATATATATATATATATATATATATATATATATATTTTTTTTTTTTTTTTTTTTAAACCAAAAACTTCATTGCCGAGAATCATTTCGGAGGCTCCTAAGAGCCTTTAAGCATTATCATCACTCTGTCTTCATTTCCATAGCAACCTGGGAGCATCTGTTTCTGTTAGTGTGTCTGTGTACTGCATATTAGAGGCTCACAATGCACCTTCAAGCCTAAATTCCCTCCCTTTCAGTGAGGCAGCAGCCAGAAAAAAGAATGTAAAGCAAACAGAGCAAAAAAAAAAACCTCCCAACAAGCCGCCACAACAAGAGATAACACATTCTTCCCACCTCTCACTCAGCAGATGTATAAAACTATTCTCTTCCAAAATATCCCAAATCACAGTTTTGTCCACCCCCTTCCCCTGGATCCAGGCTAAAACATCAAATGTCTCTTCCTAGTACACAAGCATCAGTAAACCTCGATCACAAGCTGCAACCCACAGCTTCCCGGAGACGAAAATGGCAATATACAACAGCTGCCAGACACAGCTGCATCCACACACACAATGTCAGGCTTAATCAAACAGCACTCGAAGCTATGACACCTGACATAATTGATATTAACTATGTTTAGACAGAATAATAATAACATTTGTACTAGCTGCCAGACACAGCTGCATCCACGCACACCATATCAGGACTGATCAAACAGCACTTGAAGCTATGATACCTGCCATAATTGATATTAAATATGTTTAGACAGAATAATAATTACATTTGTACTAGCTGCCAGACACAGCTGCATCCACGCACAGCATATCAGGATTGATCAGACAGCACTCGAGGTTATGATACCTGCCATAATTGATATTAACTATGTTTAGGCAGAAAAATGATGACATTTGTATTAAGAGCTTGCTACTATTATTTAACCAGGATATACATGATATTACTAAATCATACTTTAACTGAAGAAGACATTAGTCTCCATGACAGCATTTTTTTTCAAAACACTCTACTGTTACTGCTATTATATATGATGTTAATTTGTCACATTTGAGTCGGAACTCTGATAAATGGTACCTTGTTGAATTAGTTAATTACTTAAATTAGTATAAGTAAAATCAATGAAAAATGAAAAAGATAAGTATTTACTGAGTTCAAGTAGGGGAACAGAAACTTCTATATTTGTATTATATGTTGCTTTGTTTGGCTTATATATATCGTAACTAGTAAGACATCTTGATCTACCTTTGTTTGTGAAGAATTATTGGACTCTTTGAACATTCTGAATAAATTGTTACTGTTTCTCAGTTGTTTAAGAAACCCTCCTTTTTTAAAAAATAAAAACAGATGACAAGTGATGTACTATATCAGTTGATACTTTGAGAGACATGATTGTAAGAGTTATTTTTTGGGACAGCTATCTTGGAATCAGTTTTTTGTTTCTTCTTTCTAGCATCAGTCCAAGGATTTGTTTCTTTTATTCTTTTAAGAGTAGGGGGCCATCCATTCCATTTCTTCTGGGACAGACACTATGTTTTTTTTTTTTTTTATGAATATAGTAGCGTCTCCTAAGTCATTAAAGGTTCTCATCTCGTTGGCAAAAAGTATTTTTATCTTGGCTGGAAAGGCCAGCTGTGCTTTAATGTTTTGTTTCAACAGTTTTATCATTGGCCAGACTTTTTTCCTTTGTTCTAGTATTCTGGAAGAATAATCACTGTCAAACCTTATCAGGCTTTGATTGTATTTTATGGGTGATTTCTCCAAGCAGATTTTAATATTAGTTCCTTGTCCAGAAATGAAAACATTTTATAACTATGGATCTAGGTGGAGTATTTGTTGAGTTAGAAGCAGGTGTCCACAGTGCTCTATGTGCCCTTTCAATTCCAAATGAAAGTCCCTCTTTCAAGTCTAAAAATTCAGTAATACAGGTTATTAAGAATGAAATAATGTCTTCACGTTTGTGTTTTCAAGCAGACCAAAGATCCTTATGTTGTTTCTCCTTTGCCTGTTTTCTAAGTCATCTATTTTGTTAAGCAGCCATGTATTCTGTTTAAGCAGAAATTCTTTCTGGAATTCTTCCTCTTTGAGTCTCCCTTCAATGTCATTTAAAGAAGTCTCTATATTTGGTATTTTTGTATGATGTTGCTGTAATAGTTCCTTAAGAGTATCAGTCTGTTTTGGAGAATTTAATTTGAGGTTTTCTAAGTCATTTTCAAAGCCATCCATCTTCAAAGATAGTTGCTGTAAGGTAGATGTCATCAACTGCAGTTCTTTTTTCAAAGCAGCATCTGGATGAGAATTCCTTGAGTTGTTCATATTCAGTGACTCAATACATCTCCAAGTTACTTGACAGGAAAATTTTTGCATATCTCTACCAAAATTGATATTTATGTAGTTAGTAGTTTATATATATATATATATATATATATATATATTTCTGATGTTTTAAACTTGAAAATAATACAATGTTCCTATCTTATTATACTAGTTTATGGATAGGGTTGCCACCTTTTCAAATGCCCAAAGTGGGACATTTTTTGTAGAAATGTCAACTTTTGCAGGACAAAATGTACCCATGACCAGTACAAATGATAGAACTTTACTTTTTTGCCAAAATAAAAGCTTATTCTTGTAACATTTGAGTTGCTTATGCTATTTCATATAACATTTAGGTCTTTCAGATAAAAAAATAACTGTTTTATGCAACTATTAGAGTAAACTTAGGAAATATTTTTGTCCTAAAATCTCAGGACATTTGTCATTTTTTCAATTTTATTCACAAGACACAACTGCCCAAAGAGGGACTGTCCCTCGCAAAGTGGGACAGGTGGTAACCCTATTTATGGAGCTCTCAAAATTCACTGCTCTCAGTTGGCCATCTAAGCTCTGCCCTCTTAATTAAATTGTTTTGAATCACACAAACTGAGACTGAAAAACAGTGGAAAAGGTAGCAACTTTACGTCTCTGGGAGGTGTGGTTGAGGTAAAGGGAAGTCTAAAACAGGAGGTTAATGCTAGAATTAGAGGTGTTACAGCAAACGGCAGAAAATGTTAGGGATGCTATGAATCACAGAGAAGCTGAAAAGAAAGGTGTATCATACAGTGATGCAACCATTGCTTCTATATGCCATAGAAACCTGGACAGTAAATTTAAAGAAGCCAAGGAAGCTTGAAGTAATAGAAGTGATAGAAATGAAGTGCTTGAGATGGGTGGTAGGATGTATAATGTGAGATAAAAGGTGAAATGAGGGCATCAGATTGGAAGCCAAAGTGGCCCCACTTGCAGAGAAGATCAAGGAGAAAATATTAATGATTGTTTTAGCACATGTGTAGGAAAGCAGAAAGCAATCTGGTAAAAACGATTTGGGTGAGAGAGAAAGAAGGCAAGAGGAGGTGAAAACATCTAGCCAAGTGATGGATGGATTGCAAGAGAGAAGACCTGCAATGGTCAGTTATGACATAGGAGAGTAGTTCTGAATTGAGAGACGTGGTGTCAGTTGATGCACTATCCCAATCCCATGTAAAATAAATGGGAAAAAGGGTACTGATGATGACAGTCACACAGCAGGCAAATGAAATCTGAGGGGAATTAAACCCTTGGCTGCAGGAAGCATCCTGTTCACAGCTCATAGCTTTAAACCTCTGTACTAACTGCATCCTTCCAGGAGGGAAGTGAGTGAAGAAGGGAGAGTAAGGACATGTACAGTGTGAATAGATATTTCTTCACATTTAAGGCTATAAACATCTAAGCATGTGTAATAGCATATTCATGTACTGTCTAGGTGTACCATTTATGAAACTGAATTCTATGAGTAAAGGCACATTACATGGCAGCTTCATTCTGTGCACTTTTATTAATGTTTTACTGTGAATGTATACTTAATAAATATAAAACAGATCATAGTGAAGGAATGGCTTAAACTCAGACTTAGCATTCCTGAAGGTCTTCTGCATTTCTACTCATTACCTCCACCAATATGCATGCACATTTAGGGATATGAAATATGAACAAATACCTGTTTAGACCTTACATCTCCTTACTCTCCCTTCTTCACTCACTTCCTTACTTCTATCAATTTCTGTTCCTTGGCTTTCTCTCTAAGTATACTATAAGCCTGCTTTTCTCTCACTTTGTATTGCAATTCCTGTTTTTAATATACTAACTTATCTTTAATTTCTCCATAAACTGGCTAAATTTTTTAACTATTAAATCATTGTCATATAACTTGCATCTATTTTTAACCAATGTTTTCATATTATGTCTAATTTGGTATAGTTGTTTAAACTGTGATTGATTTTGTACTATTTTAAATACTGTAAAAGTGTTGTTCTTAAAATATTTTGTAATACTTTACAGCTTTTCTCCGTGGGCCTCCACTGAAAAGAGGTTCCTACCCAGTCAGACTTTCCTGGTAATCAGATGTCAATAAATGAATAAATACTAACAGTATGGTAACTGACTGTTTTTCAAGGACATTGGTTGATAGACAGTAATACCATCCAAAGCTAAGTGACATATGCATTGAAAATACTGTGAAACCTATGTTATTTAATAAGTGTCCCTGGTCAAATGGTATTCATTATTCTTGTTTATTTTGGTAAAAAAGTAACCGATGAGTAATGCTATATGTCCGTGTGATGATAGGAGGTACTGCCAGCTATGCCAGAAGTAGGGAAATGGATGTATGACTTGTGTCAACACAACTAGCTGGGATTTTGTAAATAATTATATGTCATTTGTATATCAAACTGGTTTGTACAGATGTTTGTACTGAAAATGTATTTGTGAGGTTTGCTAGTATTAAAATGTATCAACAATGTACCTTGCTGGAATGAAAATAAATGTACATGTATTACTGTCACTGAATTAAATGTATATGTTTTAATAGAGAACACTGGAACAGCAAAGGTTAACCAGCTAGCTTACTTTAAGAAAAATAAGGGAAATGTAAATGAGCTGTTAAACCATTAAAATGGTACCCGCAGTGCTGAATAGAACTGGAGATCATGGGTCTGGAAGAGGCCTTTGTTCATTAGCTCAATAAAAAGAGGGGAAGCCCCAGGCACTGTCATAAACATTTACATGTATATTGTAACTGTATATGCTAAATTCCTGTCTCATCTTCAAAGGGGAATAGTCTGAGAACCTAGAGTCAGGTGACAAGATGAGGTCATTGTACAAGACATATTGGATGTTATATTTGACAGGGAGTAATGTCTGAGGAGAGAGTGCTATGTTTTGGGGAACCTGACTAGAAAGACTGCTCATGTATTTCATTGTGCTTTGCTCTATCAAGTAAGTTATTAGGGAATAGTTATTCTCCTAGATTCAGTCAGGAACATAGTGAAGCTTAATTTAGATATTGTTTTTCTTTATTTGTATCAGTCTGCCCATCAATATTACATTCAGTATTTCATGTGATTTGAACTATGTGGTTTACTGTGAATATATATTCAGTATTTTCATGTGCTTTTATTATTCATTATTAAATACATTTAAAACTTTTACTGTGGCTGGTCCTTGTAGAAAGTATTTAACCTTTGAGAGTGCTTATATTCATTTGGTGACACTGTGTGGGCCACTCCAGAAGGCCTAGCTGTCTTGGTCAACTACTACCATTTGAATTAGTATTAATATTACACAGTATAATTGGACACCCTTGGTTAAGGGCTTTACAGTAGCTGACTGTGGAGTGTCTGTTGGCAGTAATAATGACCTAATATTCTGGTCAGAAGGGGTCACAGCAGGTAAATCTGTGCCAGCCTTTCCCAGGTGTGTGTGTGTGTGTGTGTGTGTGTGTGTGTGTGTGTGTGTGTGTGTCAAACCTCACAGTGCGTGTGTGTCAGCTACTTGGAGCAGGGACACAAACCACTGGGTTCACAGAGAGAGTTCTAAAGGTCTTGGCTTGGACACTCGGCTGAGGACCTAACCTTACAGTTGTACCACTGGGGAGTCTTATTGGGGACCTGGAGGAACAGACACAGAGATCCAGACTCTGGGCTGAGTGTGTTCCTTGTGTGTTTTTAAGGGAAATTGTGCTTGATGCAGAGACATCTGAATCTGGAAATACTGAGTGTATCCATTTGTATTCCAAGTGCACATCCCTCTCCAGTGTCAGTGGTGAGGATTCAGGCTCTTTGATTACTGGCCCGGCATGGGGATGTAAAAGTCCACATTTATACATGTACTGCCCAGGTGTACCATTCATGAAATAGAATTCTATGAGTAAATACATATTATATAGCAGTTCCAGTCTGTGTACTTTTATTGATGTTTGACTGTGAATGTACACCTGTTACATATAAAATGGATCATAGTAAAGCAATGGCTTAAACTCAGACTTAACATTCCTGAAGGCCTCCTCTATTTGTAACCACCGCCCCCATCAACATGCTTGTTTCTGCTCTACTTCTAGCCCTTTCAGCTTACTGGGTAGTTTTCAGTGTGGTAGTGTATCAGAGGTCTCATGAAAGTTAAAATGGGACATGTCCACTGGCACTTCCTCATTCATCTCTGATACCACCCAGTTGTAGAAATGCAGGAGATTTGACTGCCAGCTCCTCTTTGGTATTCTGGTTTGGGGTCTAAAACCATTTGTCCTTTAGAAATAAGTTCAGCCTTTATCTTAGGGTCCTCTCCATCACTTTTCTTGCCATGGCCATCATGTTATTTGACCAGTAACTGCCTGGATCATTCCTGCTGCCTCCCTGAACAAGGGGGTATCCAATGCTGTAAGAAATCTAGTAAAGATTTATGGGTCTATATTATGTCCACAAAAAATTAATTTGCTGAACTGCATCTACATCGAAAATGCAGTTCAGCGAATTGATAATAGTGAAATCGTGGTACAGTGAGGATCTGTAAATTTGCCCTTTTCTCACTGTAGTGTGATCTCGGAGTTGGTATATACAATTAGCGGGGGGTGGGGGGCACAGCCCTCCACAAGAGTGAATTCGCTGAACTGCATTTTCGATGTAGATGCAATTCAGTGAATTTTTCATAGACATAACATAGAACCAAGATTTATGATTTGTTTTGCTATGGTACTGGCCAGGTATAGAGTACTATAGCCGGTATCCCATCTGGGCCCTGTGTTTTATCCTTCTCTAAGCTGACCAATTCCCATCTTGTCTTTCTCTGCTGATCCATCCATCTCTCACCGATAGTTTGGTCTCCATTGCAGCCTTCTTTGTTACCTGTTTAGTCATTCTTTCTTTCCTTCCTTGTTTTGAGATGCACTTATTTCTCTTTGCCATCTCCCTTTTCTACCACACAAATGTTTCTCTTATTGTATATGCGTTGTCCTTTCTGCCCAACCGCTTTGGTCATCTCCTAAGACTTACATTCCTTTTTTGGGCAAATGTTTCTGCATACCATTCAGAATGTTGTTTCTGAATCTTATCCATGGCTTGTTTGTACTCTCCACTTCTTCTCATTCTTTCAGTTCATTCCATATCTCTACTCTAAATTGCTCATAGTCCATATTTTGATAATCGTACAATGCTGTTTTTGTTTCCTGGCTTCCAATGTTTTGAATAAGTGATCATTGCCATCAAATTATGAACTTTGCCCAACTGGTAGGAACTAAATCTATAATGTTTTGCCTGGTGCCATCTTGTGTCAAATGAAAAAAATCTTCATGATTCAGAGCTTCATCACCTTTGTCCCTCTCCAGCTCCTGAAATTGTCCACCAGAAGACAACCCACCTTCACTGATGTGTTGAAATGGTGGTAGATTTCTCCATACTCCAACTTTCATGGCACATTTTCTGCAGTTTAACTGCCAGTGTACTTAACCTCCTTCACAACTCTTTTCAGTTCTGCTTCCTTCTTCTTCTCTTTTTCCTCCCATACCTTGCAGGCTGTTCTGTCACACACATAAACTGCTACTCCTCAACATATAATAGCCTAAAAGTACCTGCTGCCTTAGCTCCTTTTTATGTTGCCTCAGCCACTGCGATGTTGGCCATGTCCACCTTGTCAGGTTCCAAGGTAGCCAGATATTTCCCTTTTCCCTATGACTTTGGCATTGCACGTCATCTTCCATTCTCCATTTTCTCTTTCCCATTTCTTCTGTTTACCTTGTTGAGTAATTCTTAATAATTCTTCCTTTCTCCTTTTACATTTCTCAACCTAATTCTGCCTTGTCCTCCTACCTGCCCTTCTTCAAGTGCTTCCTTGTTGCTTTTCTTTCCTCTTTCTCCCTCCTCCTCCTCTTCAGTTTAAATTCAGGGTGGTTCTCACACACCTCTTGTACCTCATTTTCAGCAATACCGCCATTCTTATTCTGAGGTGCAATATATCTTCAACATAAAGCTCCTATCTAACCCACACCACCCCACAGAATAAGTTTCCTTTCCCTTTGTAAGCCACGGTAACTGGCTAAATACATGGATGCACTGTAAAGGAATCAATCCAGGTAGCTATGTTCTGAATATCTCACCAGTGTTAGATACCCTCATTTGAAAGAAATGGTGGAAACAACCATATGGGCAATAAAAAATTATGCTAAAAAAAATTGAATGAAAGGAAGTATCTCTTTGTTGCCATGATGGATGTTTGAAGCACACAAAGTTGGAGGAAAAGTAGTGCTCCCAGCATAGCTATTTAATAGCAGGACATTTGATATTTCAGAATTACTTACATGAAATGCAGACAGTACAAAATAAGATGCACAAAGAACTGAGAGAAGAATCAAAACAGAAGAAAATAATGCAGTCAAAGACTTGTAAAACAACTGGCAGAATGGTAACTAGGTCATCAGTCAGTGTACAGCAAGCCCAGGTGAAAATAAATCATTCATGGTCATGTCTCATTCGAAACAAAAATGATCACCACAGTTCAGTCCAGGGCATACATCATTTACTTATTTATTTTAAAACTGGGGTAGACCACCAATCCACATGGCCCTTTTTTAAACACAGACAGTTTAGGGCATTGTCTGGTTAACTGACTCACTCACACTGCCATAGCAGGCTGAGATAATCAGTCTCCTGAGTTTAGACAGCAGTTTAGACAGCAGCTAACTGTTAACGGGCTCAGAGCCTTAATCCTCTGCATTAACTGCCAGATAGCATCAGAAGCAAAGATGGACGGAGGTAAAGGAGGAGCTAAACATTTCTCAACAGCAACCTAGTTAATGATAAGAAAACAAAGTTACCAAAGGGATGAACCTACTATGTTCCAGGTCAAGAAAGGACAGAAAATTCAGAGACATAAGAAAGTAGCTTGTAACAATGTCAAGAAAGTCTGCAATTGGGGACTGCCTCTTGTGGAACTGAATCAAATGATGTGATATCTTGCAAAAATCTCTTGCAGCCATATATCACACAAAACGACAGAGTTGCTAGAAGTCTAAACCTCAAAATGCACTCACTCAAGGCACTCCTTAAAATGGAGAACATTGACATCTGTGCAGTGACAGAGACCTGGTTCAAAGCTCCAGAGAGCACCCCTGCATTACCAGGCTACAATTCATACCACACTTTTCGGCCGAAAGCCGACAGAACGAAGCACTAAAGGCAAAGGCGTGTCCATATTCATTAAGGATATCCACACCTCCAGGGTAGTTGCACAGAATAATGCATCCGAGATTATCCAAGTGCAACTAACTCTGGGCAAGACCACAATCCAAATTGTAGCTTGCTACAGACCCCCCACCATGCCCCAGGATTCCCACTCCTCATTTCTTGATACTCTGGAAAGTATTAGGGTACAACCCAACACCCTAATAATGGGCAATTTCAACTACCTCACCATTAACTGGAAAAACTACTCATGTACCAACTCTTTTGCTCAACGTTTTCTAGAATTCATAAATTCCAACGCCTTGGATCAACTTATTCACACCCCCACCAGGGGCAGCAATATCCTAGACCTGGTCATTACCAACATGGGAAACCGGTGTTCCACACCAGAGGTCAATTCCTCGTTATTCATATCCGACCACAAGCTAATCAGCCTAGACATCCACATCCCATCCCCACCCCCAGTTAGGGAAACCATCATAAAAAACTTCTCCAAAGCCAACTTCACACTTCTTAAGACAGAAGTGGCAAACTTCACAACACCCATGCATATTGACAATAGAGATATGACTTCTGAATTCTACACAAATGCACTTTATAAGCACTTACATGAGTGCATGGATCATGCTATCCCTAATAGAACCAAGATGTTATCCACCAAAAAATGGAGGCCAATCTGGTGGTCCTCTGCCATAAACAAACTCTACAACAGAAGAAAGAAACTGTTGCAAAAAAGAGTAAAATCCCAGTGACTGGAGGAACTCCCTGGTCAACCTCAGTAAGAAGCTGAGATCCCTCATAAAATCCTCCAAAGCTAGTTACAAAAACAAAATTTCCACTGACTCTAAAGACAACCACAAAGCATTCTATAGCTATGTCAAGAATCTCGAACTACAGAATGAACTGGCACCCTACCTAAGTACCATGTTCAATCATAGCCTCACCTCAGGCTTTGTACCCACTGAATGGTGCACCGCGACGGTTATCCCACTCCACAAAGGTGGAGCCACGACGGACCCCGGGAACTACTGCCCCATTAGCCTGACGAGCCTGGTCTGCAAGGCCATGGAATGTATCATCATGGAACTCATAAACAAAGACATTGGTAATCTCCAAACTCTGGACCCTACCCAGTTTGGATTTGTAAAAGGCAGATCATGTCTCCTAAACCTGACTGACTTCTTTGAAGCAGTCACCAAAGCCATAGATGAGGGTAAAATGGTTCACACAGCTTATCTAGATCTCACCAAGGCTTTCAACACCATCCCCCACTCTGGAGTTATAGATAAGCTCACTAAACTAGGTATAAATCCCTATGTCACAAGATGGGTTGCCAACTGGCTAACGGACAGAACCCATACTGTAAAAGTAGTGGATTCCAAATCTGACTTCAGACCAGTGACAAGTGGAGTACCACAGGGTTCAGTCCTGGGTCCTCTCCTGTTTGGTATCTACTTCTCTGAAGTACAGGCTAACACAGAAGGTCTTTGGCTAACAAAGTTTGCAGATGACTGCAAACTAGGAGCCATAATCGAAACGCCTAACGATGTGGACAAACTATAAAAAGGGCCTCACTGAGACAGATACCTTGTGTCAAAGCCATGGCCTGAAGCTCAATGCCAAAAAGTGTATTGTCATCCCCATTGGTAAAAACTCTGTACCCATGAACTACCACATAGCTGGTAGTCTACTTAATGCCAAAAATGTGATAAGAGTCCTTGGGACACAGGTGGACAGTAATCTCTCCTTTGATAATCACATTGCCACAGTGGTCAGGAAATCCTTCTACATGGCTCATCTCATCACAAAAGGATTCTCATCCAGGAAAAAAAGAGGTAATTGTTCCCCCCTCTACTCATCACTCATTAGACCCATTATAGAGTGCAATGCCCCTTTTAGTATGTACCTCACAAGACATCTACAACAACTGGAAAGACCACAGAAATACCTCACAAAGAGGATTACTGGCCTCAAACAGATACCCTACGCAGACCATTTAAAAAAACTACAGCTTTACTCCATCGCATATCGCCTACTCAGGGGCGATCTCTGCCTAACATACAAAGCTATATCAAACCCAGAGCTGTTGGACATGCTCCACTTAAAGAAATCCCAATCCCTCTAGGGACCTAAACCTTGTCACCACAATAAACAGAACATGCTGGAGGGATATATTCCTGTCCCAGAGCCTTCCCATACTCTTGAACAGACTACCTATCTATGTTAAACAGAGCTCCTCATTAGCACTCTTCAAGAAAAATCTTGATGATTGGATGGGAAATGGGAAATTCACCCCAAGGATCACTTCTGTGGCTCTGCTCGACAGGGGCACAGGAAAATAATTTTCTTGGGTGGCGAAAGCCAGGGTACATTTTTTGGCTAGGCTTATATAGGCCCTAGGGCCAATAGCCTAGTACCTACCTATGAACTTATTACAGAAATAATGAATTCTAAACTCTGAATTTTAAAATGTTTTGAAATGTAGAAAACTAGAAAGCTTGGATTAATAAAGGAGATGTTAGAATATTACATCTGCGAGAAACATGCATACATTAGTTTAACTTACCAACAACAACTTTCACAACCTTCTATAGCGGCACCATGAAAAGTATACTGATAAACAGCTTTACAGTATGGTATGGAAGTTGCTCTGCTTCTGAGCACTAGTCCCTCCAGAGGATAGTGAAAGCAGCTGAGAGGATTATCAGGAACTCCCTCCTATCCTTACAAGACCTGCACATGTCCAGATATCTCGGCAGGGCAAGTAAAATAACCAGGGGTAGCACTCATCCTGCTTACAAGCTGTTCTCACATTTAACATCAGGAAGGTGCATTTGATGCATAAGCTGCAAAACCACAAGATTCAGAAGCAGCTTCTTTCCACTAGCCATCAGATTACCGAACTCTAGGAACAGTACCCTTCACACTGGACATTAAGGCAGTAATCCAACAATACTGAAAAGTCTATATAGAGCAATATGTAACAAGGTCTTACCTGCACCAAGACAGCAAAGTCAGCAGTAATCAAACTGAACTGTCTTACTGTGCAATATAAATGTAGGCCTTAAATCAATCACTTAACTGCATTTTTCCACTGAAAATAAGCTAATAACCTAGTGATGAGTGACAATCTGTTAAATCAGTGCAATAATGCAAGTATTTATTATTGTTGCATTTGTCATCTGTGTATAGAATTTTAAGTATTATCGTCATGTTAAATGTAGTCTATGTATTGTATACACATTGAGTCCAAAGAAACATAATTTAGCTCGGTTCACACTTGTATGAATCGAAGTGACAATAAAGTTTATTTTGACTTTCAGACCAAGTTCAAAGGTACAAAATCAGGCAGCCCATGACACAAAAGGACAGCCAATTACAATGGCATTAGTAACAGTATCTCAGGTGCCAAGCATCTTCCTGAACAGGTACAGACTTCGGCAACCCAAAACTATATTATCACTCTTACCAGAAGGTTCAAGAGACAGGAAACTGACAATTGCCACCTCAGAAAGTCAAGAGTTGACAATCCAGACCTATATTCTCACCTCTTTTGTGCTACAAATGGTAGTCTGATAAAACGTACTCTAAAATCTGGAAGCACACAACAAATACAGGATATATTTACTAAGCTGACTCCCAGGGAAGGGTAGTATGTATACTGCACCAATACTAACACCAGAGTACAAAAAAACACATGTTGCACCTTGTGGCCAGCTTAAACATTCTCATACAGATATCATACAAATCTTGGAATGAAAGTATTTCATTTAGAAACACAGCCTTTCTTCTATCCTCACCCCACCCCACCAACCAAAAAAGATGCTTTGCTATACTCTATTAGCTTGGTACTGACATCTCTGCAAAATCTATCCTATCAACTACTAGGTAGGATTTAGCTTACTATTTTCAATTATTTGGCAATGTCCAAATAATTCAGTGAGGGTTTATCGAAGCATCAGACATAATAGTCTTAATTTAATATTTTAGTTTATGATTTCTTACTGTGACCATTTGTGCAAGCCTGAACAATAAAAATGGTAATCGTCAGTGTCTGAGTGATGAGACACAGCCAAGGGAACTAACACAGGCAAAATGACAAATAGTGACAACAAGACGATTTTTTACTTTATTTCTAGCCAGTATGATAATTCCTACAATTTGTAATGCAGAGAAGAGAGCATAGTTGCTTCATTTAACATATAAGACACTCCTAAAAAACACAATACACCTTTATAAAAGAACTCAGAAGTTACAGGAAGTGTGTGTGTGTGTGTGTGTGTGTGTGTGTGTGTGTGTGTGTGTGTGTGTGTGTGTGTGTGTGTGTGTGTGTGTGTGTGTGTGTGTGTGCATGCGCGTGCGTGTGTGTGTAAAACTGGAAATAGAACTAGAGAAGCAACAGAGCCATCAGCTCACTACCAGCTCTCAGAATAATTTATGGAGCATGACATGCTAAGAAGAATTCAAAAAACCTAAATGGAGGGAGAAAGAGAGAGAGAGAGAAAGAGCGAGAGTGTGACAGAGGGAGAGACAAATAAAACTATATCCAATAACTAAGAGGGAGAACCAAGTGAAGAAGATAATTTGTACTACCAATCACTTAGGAGTGTGCACAGATAACAGTCTGTGGTAACATTAACTAGTGTAAGAAGAAACCCAAGGGAATCCAAATGTTTAGTAACATAACCAGGAACAGAATGCAGCCTTTTTACGGCCTTTTGTTTCCACAGTATGTGATCTTTCTGTTACACCTCAGCAGCATTCTTATATGACTGACTAGACAGGAGATGAGAACACATTCTATGCTTGCTGTAGAGTAGAGAAGTTCTTGTCAAGTGGGCGAATGATCTGATGACTGACACCTTTGCACTATAATTATGGTTTTCATGACATGTGAGAACTTGTCTAGACTTGGGTATTATTCAACAGCATTGAGTCCTAGTGTTAAAAGGCTCCAATGTGTATTTTGCAGGTGAAGACAGAGGCAGGCTGATGCAGCAGGTTAAAGTCTGTGCTAACACACTCCTTTTGTTTTGTTTTTTTTCCCCCCAAAGGCTGAATTCAAATTAAGATTAGTAACAAAAGAATGATAGGTGCATAGTGACACCACAGCCCTCCTTGTGAGTTTTACCTAATCTAACATTGTAGTAAATGAATTTTAATACATTATTTCAGAACTGAAGTGCCTTCTTGTTTCAGTTCTGAACTCATAATCAAATAAAATCTTTTTAACACTAGTTGTTGCTTTTACGTTAGGCCATTATCATACAGGGAAAGATTAAAGAATAAGTCCTGGAAGCATAGACTGAAACATTCAGACAAATGTGATGGAAGTAGCCAAACATATAATCTATATACTGGGACAAAATGTGAAATACTTTTCTGAGAAGGAAATGTTTATTAATAATATATAATAGACAGGTATACTCCCTGTTTGTAGTTACCTACATTTTCTTGACTGCATTATTTCACAAATCGTCGTTCTGGTTTGCACAGTTTAATTCTTGGTTGAAGTTCTTAAAATTCCATTGTTTATGAGCCAAACCTGTATATAACCTATTTTGTAATTACATGAATTATCTAAAAATGTTTGAAGACATTTTACAACAGGAAGCAGGAAAAACATGTGTGTGTGTGTTTGTGTGTATGTGTGTGTGTGTGTGTGTGTGTGTGTGTGTGTGTGTGTGTGTGTGGGGGGGGGTTGCAGCTGAAATCTAAATGTATAAAACTGACATTTCTGAGAAGTTCTTCAGAAATGGTAATAAATAAAAGCATTTATTTGCTGAAATTTAGCAGATGTCTGAAATAAATGCTCAACAAAAATAGTGGGTACAATCCAAGCAACTAGTAAAGCATTAGAAAGGTATAGGGAAACTGATAAAAGTAGGGTCTCTGTATTTGCGGTGGCGAAAATGAAAAGACGGGATTAGGTCCTCCACAACTTTTTTCCTCCACCAGTTACATTTGGGAAATGTTTCTTCTTCTGAGGCACAATTGCTTGAATTAGAAAGTAAACACTGTTTTTCAACTACTGAAAGACAAATAACTCATTTCTGTGAAACAATAGTTGCCTTATCTGTAAATAACATCAGCCTTGGAGATCACTGTAACAGACATCAGGGAGTGCATTCCCCCATTAGGAGATGTGGTGGCATATTAAATATATGGGATCTTGTCATTGTTAGTTTTTTCACTTATAGACAAGTGTTCTCAGTTTATTCAGTTATCAGTTTTGGTGTCTGTGATGACTGGGGAGAGATGGGCAAAGGCTGCCAGCCTAGTCAAATAGAATTTGATATATAATTCTGGCATTTGTAAATAAATGTAAAATACAGGCATGTTTTCTTGAGTGTAAAAGAATATTGTGAAATGTGGAACTGCAAAATATGTGACAACATTGCACTCTACTGGCCCAGTGAAGCATGTTGTGACCCTTTCATGTTAGAATTCAGCTCCAGTGAGTCTGGATGAAGGTTTCATGCCCATTGTTTTAAGGCTAAAGTTTATGACCAGAATTTAGATGTGGAATGTGCTTTATTGCTCTGGTTTCTGTTAGATTTGTTGTTCTTCTTTTGGCTTTTCCTGGTTAGGGGTTGCCACACAGGAATGCCGGTCCACTACTGATTGGCAGTTGATTTTTATGGTGCAGAGGTGCCAGCCCAATGCCCAACCTTCAACGAAGGCACGCCCATTCATGCATGTCTTTCGAACACCACTTGACTACGGGGAGGACATGCAGACTCCACACAGAAGGCGCTCCATCCAAGAATCGAATGGGAGAACCTCTTGCTGTGAGGCAACAATGCTACTGCTGCACAGTATATACATGTGAAATGACTTTTATTGTTGTAAGTTTCTGAGCAGGTGTTAGACTGCTAAATAATGCAGTTTGTTTGCCTGGGAAAACCCAGCAGACATGTTTGTTAGTAATGTTTAAATACTATTTCTCACAGGAGACTGGGGGAGCATTTTGATCTTGGATATCTAACTCAGCACTCTGCCTAAGCTCACATGTAAGTTTCTAGCACTGTGATTTCTTGTAGGAATAGTTAAAGCAAGTAAAGATTAACTAGGTATTTTTCTTTGAAATCAGACCTGTCCTACTGTATTATTTTAAGTTTCTGTGTGATCTCTGAACTACTGGATATCTCTGTGGTGTAGTAGTTTTGTCTTGTGTTTTAATTATTTATTATTAAATATTTTTAAAACCTTCTACCTGTGGCTGGTTTATGTAGAGATAAATTATGCTTTAAAGTACATTATACACTTATAGAGTTTACTGTCTAAGCCCTTCCAATAAGCCTAGACTGAATAGTCACATTACCATTGGATAATAATATTGCACAGTAATAATCAGACACCCTTTTAAGGGTGTTTTAGTAGCTGATATTATTAGCTGGGTGGTGGCAGGGATTACTACCATATGGTCTGGGTAAAGGGGCACAGCTGAAGAATCCGTGTCAGCCTTTCCCAGGAGTGTCTGTGAAGTTGTATAAATACTTATCTCAAAGTGTGTGTGTGTTGTGTCAGCTACTTGGGCAGGGACACGAAGCACTGGTTGGACAGAGAGGGTACTGGAGGTTTTAGCTTGCCCAGCTAGGTTGAGGCCTGGACCCTACAGCTGTGCCAGTAGGGAGTCTTATTGGGGACCTGGTGAGCAAGGGAGCAACCAGCCCCAGACTGACTGTGATCTCTGTGTGCACTTAAGGGAAATTGTGCTTTACTGTGTGTATTAGTTATCCTTTCCTCTCTTCTAGGAGGCAACCTCCCTGGTGATAGTGGTGAGGAATGAGACTCCTTGATTGCTGGGCCAGGGCACGGTCATCACAGTGTCTGTAAGGAAAGTTTTGATTTTACTAATATTGTATAAGCTATACAATAATCAATGGCTTGGTTATAATATGTTTTTCCAGTGGAACAATTTTCAAATATTAACTGCCAGAACAGGTACATGTGCCTAAAATCCAAAATTTTAAATTAAGGTTTTAATTTTTCCCTAATAAGTTAAAGAAAGCAAATGTCCTCATTGTTATCATTCTGTGATTTTGTTTCATTTATCCTAGTTTTTTTTTAGTTCTACATTTGCCTTTTCTATAATGTTCAATTTACACTTCTTGTTTTAGAAAGGGATAGTTTCAGTTAAGTTTTCATTCTCATTCTAAAAAAAAAAAGTAAATAAAATGATCAGCTTATCAGTACACCCCAAAATAATATAGATTAAGATCGGGTTACCAATCATAACTTACTTATTATATGTTTGAGACATACCTCTCAACTGTCCAGATTTTCACAGAATGTCCAGATTTTTGCTCATATTTTTTGTCCTTTCCTCATAAAAGTTGTGGTTTTCGGGCAAATCACTAAGGATTGTAGTCACTAAATAATAACACACTTTGAGTTTCAAGCTTCATATCCGTCAGAAAATGCATGTTAATGCAATATTTAAAATCTGTCCCTATTTTTGGGCATTTGTCCCCTCATTACTTTTGGCTCTGTTCAGATTTCTTGCTCTAAGAGGTTGAGAGATATGGGCACAGATGCTAAGAAATTTGAGGTGAATCCTAACAGCTCTGTTGAGAACATACATATGTTGTTACAACTGGAAAGCCAATCATAAATCTTTGCAGTACATGGTGAATTATCTTCCCCATGTACTACAAATTAGTCAAAAGAAATATGTAAAAAAATGCAGTGTGTTGTGTTGGCTCTAAAGCCAGTAAAGCAGTGGAGGAATGGTTGACATCCTTACATATTCCCTGTGTAAGGGAAGCTATTAAAGTCAGCATGCCCTGTAAAATTTAACAGAGAGCAGGTAAAAATGAGAGCTGAAACAAAGCCATTTCTACCTGCTGTGGTTTATTGGTCAGTGCTGTCTTATTTTAGTGCAGACCCGAACTTAACAGCATGAAGCAATACTCCAAACATTGTTAAGGTTGGGTCTTGCCCTATAGAAGCCTGAACCAGGTTGTAATTTGGCCAATTTTGAGTGTTGTGCTCCATACACTACAAGATAGTTGCACACTTAGTTATTTTCATAGTATAAGCCAAAAGTAAGGTGAAATATCAAGCAAACCATAAGGAAAACAGTGCAACTAAAAGGGATACAGTAGTAGGACACAGCTTAGAGCAAATGAATGTTGACAAGCTAATGCTAGATACAGTATTTGTTGGTGGGGAGTATGCCATGCTGCTGGTGTGTCAAACTTCTTTACAGCAGTGCTGCAGTAGCAATTGTGACTTTAGTGTTAGAATAGTTAAATAGTGATGTCTGGGGCTTGTGGGTGGAGGGGGTGAAGTTCTTATGTATAATGTGTTTTTATTTCTTGTGTTTCAGTGTCTGCAGTCACTAAGTATGCATTTTGATATACTTTCACCTTGATGAAGCAACTGTTTGCCTACATTTTATTAGCACCCTGTTCCCCACAAACATGTGGTGCACTGCTGGAGAGAGACGGCCCCCTTCGGTCCATGCTCTGACCCAGCGGCACTCTTCAACAACCTTGTGGCCGGCTATACCTGGCCAACTGGAGATCCATGGCTCTGTGGTATCATTACTTTTAGACGGGATTCTGACTTAGATGTGTTCAGTCATAATCTCACAGATGGTAGCATCACACCATTGGTTCCTCAGCCAAGCATATACATCAGATATCTGAACCTGTGGTTCCTCTCATACTGAGCAGGATTACTATCACAACAACACATCATCAATAGGGAAAAACTAACCTGTCTCATCCCAGTTCACATTCTCTATTAGTGGGTGAACAACCCAACGCTTGGTGAATTCTGCTTCACAATGATAGGAAGAGCTGACATAGAAAGATCAAAAAGCAACGTCACTATGAACGCTTGGCTTGGCTGCCACAAGCCAGCTATCCCTGTTGTAACTCTTCTGACACCTCCTGCTTAAAATTTGAAAAGCCAAAAGGATCCTTAGGCCCCACTTTCATGGTCTGTATTAATACTGAAAATCAAGATCAAGCGAGCTTTTGCCCTTCTGCTCCACGGGAGGTTTCTGTACTCCCTAAGCTCACCTTAGGACACCTGCATTACTCTTTGACAGGTGTACCACCCCAATTAAACTCCCCACCTGACACTGTCCCCATAGAGGGTCGCACCTGGATGCCCAGGTACTTGAAGCCACAAGTGAGAGTGGTGGGGCTCGCCCCATCCCCCACTTCACTGAATAATTAAAAAAAAAAAAACAATAAGAATATTTAGAGTTTCATTAGAACTCTAAATAGAACCTTGTGGAAAAGCAAATACCCACTGTATAGACCTAAACCTATATTACCACACCTGCAGAACCAGATCACATGACAGACATCCAACCCAGTGTATCCCCTGTTTTTGGAATAGGATGTCCTTACCTGTCAAGCAGAACACTTCCCTAGCAACCTTTAAAAACAGTATGTATCACTTTAAAAATAAACACATACAGTGGATCTTCCACACTGGAAACTTTGTAACTAAAGAAAAAAATTTCTGGACATCTATCTTTATAAAAATGATTTAAAAGGAAATAAAATTGATAAATAAGTATCTTAAGCTTACCATTAAGAAATGCACGTTTGGCTATAAATTTAGGCTTTCAACAGTTGAAAAGGTAACTCTAAGACCTTATTTTACTAAATGAGGATGCTTAGGAGAAACCAACATACCTGTACTGACCTTACCTCGAATGGTAACTCCTTCTCTGATGCCAGTGACATTGCCAATATTCTTGAAAACATTCTCTTGCAATTCCACTCCACCTCCCTTCTGTCCACATTACCTCTCACTTCTTTCCCTAAATCACTCTGGATCAAGTCCTTTTGGCACTTGAAAAAAAAATAAAAATACCAGTTCCTTGGGTCCTGATAATATCTCTGGATATCTGTTGATAAGGAATAAGCCCCGCCAAGCAAAACCCCACCATCAACTGTTCGACTCCCTCCTTTGTTTACTCCCTGTGGTGTGGAGAAGAGGTGTGCCCTTGCATTACAGTGGTCCCTCTACTGACAGTGAGAATAACAGACCTATTAGTCTCCCCAGTGTTATTTGCAAGGCTATGTTACAATGTTACAGTGGCACTAATAAATAATGATAAGGGTGACCTTCAGCTTTGCAAATGGATGATTGTGCCTATTCAACCTAACTCAATTCTTTACAAGTACTACAGAGGCCATGGATAAGATTGCCAGAGATGGCCTGTACCTGTCGCGCTTGGAATTCCGGATACTGGCTAAGGCTCTTGCCACCCCTATAGTGCCTTTTTTAGGCAAGGTTCAAATGACAAATTCACCACCATAACAGGTGCAATCAAGCAAAATCTGAGGGTAATGCTACTCAATGCTAGAAGTCTAAACCTCAAAATGCACTCATTTGAGGCACTCCTTAAAATGGAGAACATGGACATCTGTGCAGTGACAGAGACCTGGTTCAAGGCTCCAGAGGGCACCCCTGCATTACCAGGCTATAATTCATACCACACCTTTTGGCCACCTAACCTGAACCGAAACACTAAAGGAGGTGTGTCAATATTGATTAAGGATATCCACAGCTCCAGGCTAGTTGCTCAGCACAATGCATCCGAGATTATCCAAGTGCAACTAATTCTGGGCAAGACTGAAATCCAAATTGTAGCTTGCTACAGATCCCCCACCATGCCTCAGGATTCCCATTCCTCCTTTCTTGATACACTGGAAAATATTAGGGTACAACCTAACACCCTAATAATGGGTGATTCCAACTACCCCACCATTAACTGGGAAAACTACTCATATACCAACTCTTGTGCTCAACATTTTCTGGAATTCATAAATTCCAACGCCTTGGATCAACTTATCCACACCCCCACCAGGGGCAGGAATATCCTAGACCTGGTCATTACCAACATGGGCAACCAGTGTTCCACACCAGAGGTCAATTCCTCGGTCAGATGTGACCGCAAGCTAATCACCCTAGGCATCCACATCCCACCCCCCATTAGGGAAACCACCGTAAAAAATTTCTCCAAAGCCAACTTCACGCTTCTTAAGACAGAAGTGGCAAACTTCACAACACCCATGCTGATGGACAATAGAGGTACGACTGCTGAAACCTACACAAATGCACTGTATAAGCACTTACACGAGTGCATGGATCGTGCAATCCCTAACAGAACCAAGATGCTATCCTCCAAAACAAGGAAGCCAATTTGGTGGTCCACTGCCATAAACAAACTCTACAACAGAAGAAAGAAACTGTTGTAAAAAAGAGTAAAATCCCTTGATTCGAAGAACTCCCCGGTCAGCCTCAGTAAGAAGCTGAGATCCCTCATAAAATCCTCCAAAGCTAGCTACGAAAACAAAATTGCCGCTGATTCTAAAGACAACCACAAAGCATTCTATAGCTATGTCAAGAATCTCAGTGGCAACACTCAGATCTGCTCTGAGTTACAGCACAATGGCACTAAATATACAGAACCAACTGATATTGCCAACATCCTGGCAGATAGGTTCAGTGCTAACTTTACCTCTCTCTCACCCCCTAAAGGGCCCATCTGTATACCGGAAGAATGCAAAGTTCCTGTGATCATGGCTACACAGGTACAAATCACAAACTCCAAAGCCAAGAACACAGCATCCATGGGACCTGACAACATCCCAGGCTGCATTCTGCACAAACTACAGAATGAACTGGCACCCCACCTAAGTACCATGTTCAATCATAGCCTTACCTCAGGCTTTGCACCCACTGAATGGTGCACAGCAACAGTTATCCCATTCCACAAAGGCGGAGCCACCATGGACCCTGGGAACTACTGCCCCATTAGCCTGACGAGCCTAGTCTGCAAGGCTACGGAATGTATCATCATGGAACTTATAAACAATGACATTGGTAATCTCCAAACTCTGGACCCTACCCAGATCGAGTTTGTAAAAGGCAGATCATGTCTCCTAAACCTGAGAGACTTTTTTGAAGCGGTTACCAAAACTGTAGATGAGGGTAATGTGGTTCACACAGCCTATCTAGATCTTGCCAAGGCTTTCAACACCATCCCCCACTCTGGAATTATAGATAAACTCACTAAACTAGGTATAAATCCCTATGTCACAAGATGGGTTGCCAACTGGCTCACTGACAGAACCCACACTGTGAAAGTAGCAGACTCTAAATCCAACTTCAGACCAGTGACAAGTGGAGTACCACAGGGTTCAGTCCTGGGTCCTCTCCTGTTTGGTATCTACTTCTCTGAAGTACAGGCTAGCACAGAAGGTCTTTGGCTAACAAAGTTCTCAGATGACTGCAAACTAGGAGCCATAATCAAAACTCCTAATGATATGGACATACTACAAAAGGGGCTCACTGAGACAGATGCCTGGTGTCAAAGCCATGGCCTCAAGCTCAATGCCAAAAAGTGCATTGTCATCCCTTTTGGTAAAAACTTTGTACCCGTGAACTACCACCAAAAGTGTGATAAGAGACCTTGGGACACAGGTGGACAGTAGTCTCTCCTTTGATAATCACATCGCCACAGTAGTCAGGAAATCCTTCTACGTGGCACACCTCATCACAAAAGGTTTCTCATCCAGGTATAAAGAGGTCATTGTTCCTCTCTATTCATCACTCATTAGACCCATTATAGAGTACAATGCCCCTTTTGGTATGTACCTCACAAGACATCTTCAACAACTGGAAAGGCCGCAGAAATACCTTGCAAAGAGGATTATTGGCCTCAAACAGATGCCCTATGCAGACCATCTCAAAAAACTCCAGCTTAACTCCATCAAATATCACCTACTCAGAGGCGATCTCTGCCTAACATACAAACCTATGTCAAACCCAAAGCTGTTGGACATGCTCCACTTAAAGAAATCCCAATCCCTCCAAGCTACATGCTCTAGGGACCTAAACCTTGTCACCACAATAAACAGAACATGCTGGAGGGATAGATTCCTGTCCCAGAGACTTCCCATACTCTGGAACAAACTACTTATCTATATCAAACAAAGCTCCTCATTAGCACTCTTCAAGAAAAGACTTGATGATTGGATGGGAGATAGGAAATTCATCCCTGGGATCACTTCTGTGGCTCTGCTCGACAGGGGCACAGGAAAATAATTTTCTTGGGTGGTGAAAGCCAGGGTACCATTTGGCTAGGCTTATATGGGCCCTAGGCCCAATAGCCTAGTACCTACCTATGAACCTATGAACCTATAAAAGGCATACAGTCCATGCTGCCCACATGAACCTTGCCAAGGCCTTCAACATTATCTTTCATGGATTACCAACAAAATCGCCAAGCTCAGAATTAACCCATACCATTTGCTGGCTAGATAAGTCATGCCTGATAGAACCCATACTGTTATGGTTGGGAGTATTTGCTCTAGATAGATGTCACCAGCATTACCCCACACAGCTCTATGCTGGGCCATCTCCTCTTTGCCATATACTTCCTTAACACAAAAGCTGATATAAAGGGGATATGATTAACTAAGTTTGCTGAAGATTGTAAACTGGGAATGGTTATCAAATCCCATACTGATAATCAGCAAAGGAAGGATGAAACAAATGCCTTGAGTTTTACTCACGCGCTTACCCACAATGCCAGGAAATGCAGCAGAGTTTTCTTTGGTAAATCTTGCATTAACACCACATATCACATAGATAACATCCTGTTTAATTTTTCCCAGTCATGGGGGATTTAGTTACCTCTGTTGATAACAAACTATCTTTTTCCCATCGTGTCTTTGTAGTGATTAGAAAACCCTTCTGCCTTGCACATCTTAACCTTCATGGTATCTCCTCAAGGTCCAAAGATAACATTATTCTGCTTTGTTCCTTACTTATTAGCACCATCACTGAATATAATGCCCCATTTGACAAGTATTTTGCTAATACCTAAACCAACTTGAGAGATCTCAACATTTCTTTACCAAAAGGATATCAGATATTAATACTCAAAGCTAGTCTAATAGATTAAAAGACTTATTCCTTTGCTCAATCTGGTACAGGATAGTGAGGGGTGACTTCTGCAGTACATGTATAATTTTCTGAATGCTTACAACAGCATTTCAGAATCTGAATGTTACAATACATACTTCAAAGACTGAGCCTTTTTTAAGCTATATACCACTTTAATGACCAAACCAGGTAAGGACACAAGTCTTTGTCCGTGGTCTCACATTCAAGTGACTTGAAGGCCAAATGCAGATGAGTTCACTAAACCAAAGGCAAGACTAGCAAAAATAAAAAAAAGTCAACCAGGAATTCAGAAAAACAATTATTCAACAATAAGACAAAACTAAGGTAAAATACACCCCCCAGCCCCCCCCCACACACACACACACATGCACAGCATTCACATGCTCCTGAGTTCGTTGTCATGCTGTGAGACTGTACACCCTTCACTTCAGTTTTTACTCTTTTTTTTTTTTTTTTTTGTTCTTGACATTAATCTCACCCTGTTTAGACTAGTATTTTGAAAATAAACAGAAAGATAAGAAACCTAAGATCAGTACTGCAGTATTGTTCAGCTCCCCCAGATGTTGTTCCTCTCTAACTGCTACTGATGCTTTTTGAAGCTCAAATAGACCAGTAGTAGAAGTACATCATATGCAGGGGTCAGGCTGAAAATAGGAATGGGTCCTCCAAAACAGGACAGTTGCAAAGTCTAATGCTGCTTATGACACAGTAGACCTTAGAGGCGAAGATGGTATAACAGACTTATATGTTTATGAATTTTGGATTAGGGTGGTATTAAAAGGTTGATATGTAGTTTACTGGAGCAGTGTAACTGCCTCCTTCAGGTAACAAAATGATCAAAAAAATGCCATATGCAGGTCCAAAGATAAGGGAAAGGTTGATGATTTGGTTTAAGAGTGTCAATTTATATATAAGATGCATACTTTAAAAAGATGAGGGTACCAAAGATGTGCTTCAAAGCTGATTGGAGAAGGAAGCTTTTGTAGGAGTTAAGAAATGGACTACCTGAAATTAATGAAGCTGTGGTGTATTCAGTTATATGGCAATTTTGTAAGTACTCATTGGACAGTAGGAGAAACAGGGGTGTCTGTTATTAAGAAAAGCTTTGTAGAAATTTATGTAAGTACTGAAGAGTTACACAGTACCACTCATACGGTTATTTATTTATTTTTTGCCACAGGAAAAGAATGAGGTGAGGATGTCTGACTTCACAACAGAACCCTTAGTTAGGACTATAAACAACAATCAAGTTAAAAAAATTGGATATCTGTGGGACACAAGTCAGATTCATGATATTTGTGGATAGGTTACTACTGATGATAAAGACCTGAGTGTCCACTATATTAATCCTTATAGACAAGTCAGCATAACAAGTGCTTTGTTTATAAACTTTATTAACATAGCAGTATTTTATCCTTTATGTGGTGGAACTTGTCATTTAATTAAGTACATTTTGTTTACTATGAAGTCTTATTGAGACAATTTGCTCTTTTCCTAAGGCATCAACAGTATATTTGCTTTTTAAGAATGGATGATGAATCAATATTTCATTACCTGGCCATTTTCTAAGGTACCTTAGACCCTGTGTAAAGTGTTATAGGTTAACAAGACTAAACTGAAGGTGACATGTTTGCAGACAGCCACCTCTGGCACACAGTTGATTCTCTAGTAATCTTGTCCAGAAATACCAAGTAGAAGTTGATTAGTAGAATTCTACACTTACTGAAGGTGCTGCAATTCATTCCTAGGCAGCACAGCTCATGTTGTCTCAGCAATGCCATTATTTATCATCTCCATAACCAAAGGACACATATGGCAGGGTGTCACATCTATAGCACTGACAAATTACTCAGCATTTCTGATTAGTGAATATAATCAGATACAATGGCAGCAATGTCTACGGTAGAAGTAAATACTTGCAGCATACCTCTCAACTGTACAAATTTTTACAGAATGTGCAGATTTTTGTCTCATATTTTTGGTCTGCTCCTCATAAAATTTGTGGTTTTCTGGCAAATCATTGAAGATTAAAGTCACTAAACAATGCTAAATAATGGCAGACATTTCTGTTTCAGGTTTTATATCCTTCAGAAAATACATAACAATGCAAAACTTGTCACTCTAGCAACTTTTAGTTTATAGGCGTAATATTTAAATTCTATCCCTATTTTGGGGCCTTTGTCCCCCATTTTTTCTGGCTTTGTCCAGATTTCTTGCGCTAACAGGTTGAGAGGTTTGACTTGAGGAGCTCTGCATGAAAATTCCAAGGAGAGATCAAAAGCACTGGGTCAGAACCTGTGTGAGTCACTAACAATAAACTGGGAAAAGGAAGAACTGGCCTCACACCTCTGTCTTTTGACCAAGGATGCTTCCAGTTTGCACCACAGGATTATTTTTCCAGACCTCCAGGCTCAGAAAGAATAATTTCAGGACAAATTAAAATCTACTATGCAGAAATTCTTTAAATTCTGGCTTTGGAAGAGCCCAATAATGGTTTGCTCTTAACACCTGCAAAGAAAGCAGCACAATGTTCTTTAAGTTTCTTTACTTTTACTGCTGTTCTTTAAGGTTCAAACAACTTCACCACGCTAGAGAGTAGTACCACTATCCCAAGTTGAGTATATAACTCAGCTTTGTAAAGACTCAGTTAAAAAAAGAGAGAGTTCTTGTGTTTGTCTACTATTTTATTCACTGATATCTCCTTTTGTAGGCAACTTGCTTTGCATGCATTACTGGCATTCAATGTTAAAGTGAGCAGATGTAATGGATTGCTCATGGAATTTTCAGTACTTCAATAAATAACTCATGAGCACTGACAGTAAGTTGCATGGAGATCATTGTTAATCACTTTGGTTTCTGCAATTTATTTAAGGATCGCTGACATAATTTTCTGGATTATTGTAAAGCCTGAGGTGACAAATTCCTGTGGTTACCTGAGGGCTCTTCACATCAGCTGAACAACTAAAGTAAAACTCGAATGGAATTTTTTTTTAACTGTTAGCAGCACCTGAGTTTTTCTTTTGTTAACACTGCCTTAACAGAGTAGCAAGATTAAGCAGCCAGTAGAAGAGGGATTGGAATGTCATAAAGAAGGTACTGTACAACCAGGTGTAAAACGCTATCTTTCTAATGTTACAGAAAAGCAAGAAATCACTGTCCTGTATGCCAGGAGTAATAAGGATACGAAGCAAGGGCTACAAACAAAATGCATCTTTTATTTTAATGTGAACTCCGCTCCCTTGTTTACTGAAAATTAACGATTTCTCTTCTATAACTCACTACATTATGGTAAAAGCAACAAAACGCAGTACCACTATGAAACATTCCTTACTCAGTTTCATGTCTCTCATAATTTAAAAACCCTAGAGTTTCCCACAAAGTCGTGTGAGTTAGAAAGCATGCAGATTTGTTTATTTAAACAAATTGCATCTGAAACTAAGTCACTTAGCATCACTTACTTACTGCCATACATTTGTTTCTAGTCTGCATTGTAGAACTTCCTCGACTTTGCATCATATTTTTGCTCTTTTCCTCATAATAGTTTTGATTCTCTAGTAAATTACTGAGGATTACAATCAGTAAATATGGCCAGACATTTGACTTTCATTTGTCTTCATGTTCTACAAATGCATATTTATGCAAAACCTGTTGTTCTAGTTACTTTTTAAGTCTTCTGGTTGTGCACAGGACTAGTGTTCTGCTAAAAAGCTTGGGTGTGTGCTGAGGGTACAGGGTTTTAAACTCTCCTTCCTTTGGGATATATTATATGATGTTGTTGTTGCAAATGCTTGGTTTTCATCCAAGTGACCTGGATTCAGTGTGGGAACGGGCCACTCTTGTCTGGCAGTTGGAATACAGCATTAAGTCTATGACTTGTTAACAAGCTGTTTCCTGTGGTAATGGGTTTGAGTCCCCAAGCCTACATTTGCCTATTATGTGGCATTGAGCAAGTCACTTAGCAAAGCAGTGTTTTGCAACAGTTGGAAATTTGGACTAGGCTCCTTAATGGACTCCTGGACTGCATACCTAGTAGCTTCCTATGAACCAAAGTGAATTATAGTAATATTTAAAAGTTATCTAAGAGCATACTCTCAACTGTCCAGATTTTTGCAGAATGTTCAGATTTTTGCCTCATAGTTTTGGTCTGTCATAAAATTTGTGATTTTCTGGCAAATCACTGAGGATTGAAGTCAGTAAATAATGGCACACATTTAATTTTCAGACTTTATATCCTTCAGAAAATAAATGCTAACACAAAACCTATTATTCTAGCAATTTTCTAAGTGTATAAGAACAATATTTAAAATCTGTCCCTATTTTGCCCTTTTTACCTCACTATTTTAAACTTTGTCCAGATTTCTTGCAGTAAGAGATTGAGAGGTATGTCCAGGAGTGTGGATCTTTGTCCCACTATTATTTCTAGCTTTGTCCAGAGTTATTTTTATAAACATCTTAGTTAAGATGCAGGAACATAAACATTAATAGAATAAACAGCATATTAACCTTTTTTCATTTTTGTGCATTATGTATTACAAATATGTTTTCTTTCTTTTTAACAATTGGCATTCATTCCAAAATTACATACATTATTCATCGCCTGCCTTCCCTTAAACCTCACTCCTGCTCCCCTCCTGAACAATAGTCTGCATGTACATTTCCCACAAATTCTTAACTTTCTAAGTTCCTTATTTTCTTTGCCAATGACTCTAAACATATAGCAAATGATAAAGGAGAAAGAAGACACCTCTCCATTCAAACATAGCTTGTCATTGAATTGAGAACTGTCCCACTTTAGTTCTTGCCTCTGACCTTCAATATATCTTCATTATTAATCCTATTATTGTATCAAAGAATGCAAATTCTTACAGTGTTCTTCTAATAAAATCCCACCTGACTCTATGTTTGTGTCTTTCGGCTTTTCCCGGTTAGGGGTCGCCACAGCAGAACTCCGGTCCGCTAATGATTGGTAGTTAATTTTTATGTGCCGAGTTACCAGCCCTGATGCACAACCTTCAACGAAGGTACGCCCATTCACGCATGTCTCCACGCAGATAAAATCTATAAAATGTTTACCCTGCAATTAAGACCATCAAACAGTTGTATTTTCTTACATTTTGCTTCCCTTTGGTTCATCATTGTTCTGTTAATATTGTCAGACATTTGCCTTCCCTCTACAAATCTACATTGATCCATAATCCATCAATCTTGGCAAGCTAGTATAGATATAAACATTTTATAAATAACCAAATTGGTTGGTGTGAGGAAAGTTGCAAAAACAACAAATGCCAAATGACATTTTAATATTAAAAGGCAACAACAAATTACGGTGAAACAAAATTAAGTTGAGCACTTGCTTTTAGCTCCTGCCAATGTAAGAAGACTTCATCAGAACAAAAGACATTGCCATACTATTCAATGAGACAGTATACTATTAAAAATATAACAAACACAAGCACTGTGGTAGTGCATAGTAGTATCTAATAATAAAAAAGTTAATAAAATCTCCAAAATAAAAAAGCTTAACTACACATAATAATAAAATCAATACAAAAATGTATGTATACTAAAATATAAATAATAAAAAAAACTTAGTAAAAAATCACAGAAAATCAATAATAACAATAAATTGTGGTTATAACTTAGCAGTTCTCATTTTAAGAAGAAGGAATAAGAAAATAGTTTCATTAATCACTGGGGGAGTGGTGGCATGCAGTCTGAGCTGCCATGGGTCTATATCAAAAGATCAAAGTTTCAAAACTTCGAATCTGACATGGTCGATACCATATGACTGAAGTCTTGAAACTTCAAATCTTTTAACAGAGATCTCTGTACAGTGCAGAAAGGGAAGATTTCCCTTTTCTACACTGTAGTGCAATCTTGGAGTTGGTATATTTAAGTAGCGAGGGGTGTGGGGGGTGCAGGGGGGCTTGCCCCCCTGCTTACAGTGTTTAAATGGTTTGTTTTTGTAGGTTGTTGTTTTTTATTGCATTTTTGATGTTTCAAGACTTCGATTATATGGTGTCGACCATATCAGATTTGAAGTTTTGAAACTTCAATAATGTAATATAGACCCAGCTGCCATACAAATTCTTTATATTCCAAATAGTTTTCCCAGTTACCACTTCTTGGGCTATGAGTCACATGTTCCACAATAGCAAATGTAAAACTAGTACTAACTCTGTTAACATATGCCTTCTAACAAGACTACTTCTCTATAGGTAGTTACATTCCTAGCTGCAACTGTCACCATGGAAGTATTACTAACTATGCACTACTTTGCCTAAGTGATTATCCCTGTTTAGTTTCCTAATAATGTTATGTTCCTCTACATATATAAACTCAACCATATATTTGTCTATATTCAAGTGTTTAAAGTCTTTTTCTATTTGATACTATGTATATATTTTTGTTTTTACATTTTTATCCTGTAAATGTGTTAACACTAATTTTTTTTCCAATTTTGTTTATAATTTCTATTACTTATTGTGATAATTTGTACGTAAGGTTAGACTGGAGCTTTTCTCCCCGGGCCTTCGCTGAAAATGGGCACTGTCACAGTCGGACCATCCCAGTAAACAAATGTAAAATAAATAAAAATAAAAATAGTAAATTCTGGGAAGACTAATGTATGTTTAAACAGGGAGTTGCTTGTGAGGTTCCCCTTATTCTGCAATCATTTAACTTTGGTCAGCCTCACGAAATAATTCCTATTACTTCTTTTCCATATCTTACTTCTCATTTATTTCAACCATATTTTAATACCCATTTTTATTTTATCCCACTCTCTAGCTATCCCCTTCTGAAGAAATTTCTATCCACTAATAACTTCCAAAAAAAATTTACTACCCATTGCTTACATTCCTCTCTTTTTATAAGGTAAAAAGGAATGAGCCAGTGTCTTATTTTTCTCCATTACCCTGAATCTTTATCTTAGTTTTATCAGTGCATGATCTGAAATAGTTATTGGAGGTATGTCAAAGCTTTCAATTAAATGAAAATGCTCCAGCTAAATATAACTCTTATCCAGTCTAACACAGTTATTGTACCTTGGGGAATAATATGTAAACTCCTTCTGAGTTCCTTCTAGTGAATTCACATCTTCCATAACAAGTATTTTACATATTCCTTCAGAAATCTATCCTCCTTTGTTATATTCTCAATTCTAGGTCCCCCAATACTTCCTCACTACTGCAAACCAAGTTCTGTTCCTCATCCATAAATAATATTCCCTGATGAAAGCTGATTATTTCTCCCAAAATGTTCTTTATCTCTAACAAATGCAGTTTTGTTGGGAGTATAAAAACATGCTGGCATAATCCTCCTGTCTTGTCAGTGGTTCTACTATGAAATGTAGACTTCCTGAAAGCTGATGTACCAAAAGGACAAAAAAATACCCAAAATTCAGAAAGGCAATATATATATATATATATATATATATATATATATATATATACTTTTTAATTGTTTTTGTGCAGGACAATCTCCACCTACATCCTCCTATCACATGGGTCAAGCCCCCCACCCCCAAACTTACATATACCAACTTCATAGTTGCACCAACTCAAACAAGGGAGAAAAATCTCAAAAATAAGTTAATCATTGCCTGTACACACTAAGAAACCTCACTAACAATGATTTCCTGTGGGAAACAGTGTTTGGCATTATGCCATTTGCTTTTTTTCATAGTGTTACTGACACTCAAGTAATGTCACCTACAGCAACTGCAGGGAAGCTCTTGCCAGTAGCCCCTTACTACCACAAACCTACCACTATTGCCCTTTTGCTTCTTTTTCTGTCACTATTGGAGACCTTCTAGTGATCAGTATTATTACTCCCCTTTTCCTTTGCTCCTGATATTCTACTTAATATCCATCCTGAAATCCTTAGTTTGGCACATAAACATATTCATTTCTATCCAAATGTGCCTCATGCAGTATTGCTATGTGAACCCCATGTTTCCTAATAGAATTCTGTACTATTTATTTCATGTTTATACCTGTAAGGCCATTTACATTCCATGATAATATGGACAAAGTAGCCATTATAAAAGAAAAGTAATTGCTTTCTCCTTTTAGATGTGAGTTTTGTTGAATGTGTACTTACAACTTTAAATTTACATGCACAAACCAATGTTTTGCAGGATGATCTTGTATATCATTGTTTCTTCTCATCTTCATTTGAATCTATGTCACATTTTCAAATGTTTCCCTTCAATGAAAACACCCAAACAAAAAAAAAAAAAACTAATACACTTTCAGAACCCCATTCCTATTTAATTTAGAAAAAAAGATAAAAAACTATGTAAGTTTTCAATAAATAAGGTCTACCCTTCCAGAAAGGAGCAGTTGCTCCAAATTGTGGCTGTGTTCACAGGGATTACCTAATCTAAACTTAAGGTTATCCATGCTAAATTACATATTATAGCCTATGTTTCTCCTTACATGTATTGGTATCTGTTCTTTTCTTATCTCTGTTCACATCCCAGATGTGAAAAAACACTTTCACGTGTTTAGGAAACATTAGCATTTAGCCCTAAGGGAAAGTGCACTGGCTACCTTTAAATTAAAATAAATAAATAAATAAATACATTGTGCAGTATTCTAATAAAGCATTATAGTATTATGGCTGTTAAGGATACTACTACTTCATATTCACTTCTCACAGTTTCAAACATTAATTTTCACTGAACCCTTGCCACTGTAGCTCTAAATTGTACACTTCTCTCAGCAAAAAGGGCTCAGAACTCTCAAGATTAATTCCTTCACCTGCAGACAGCTTGTCTCCAAGTAAAAGCTGTCAGGAATAAGAAAAAAAAGCTAACAACTTTGAAGATGCATGAACAAATATTTGTAAATTTCACTCAAAACACAATGTGCAGACTCCCCCAGGCCAACTGCCTACACCTTCAGACCTCTTGTGTTCCACTGAGATCATTTGCTAATGGAAAAAAAAATAAATAATAAGTTTGCAGATGCAAGAAATGTATCATTTCCATGCCTTTCATAATTTTATTTTTCAATCCATTTTGATTAAAAGTACCCTTATCAATAGCTTAAATGAGGACCATTAACCTAGACATCCACCACTATAAAAACAAGGGAAATTTATTATCCTAATTCTATATATAATATTATCAATACAACTTTACACTTATCGCCTCAATCCCAGTAGCCCAAAATCGCAACGTTATGTTAACTTTAACTTGCTTTTGTCCAGCCTTTCTTATCTTGTTACATTACCTTGTTACAGTGTCAAGCCTTTATTTCTTGCAACTAAGAAAAAGGACTCACTTGCTTTAATATCTTTAACATATACAGTAGTCACTGCTGAGTGTCCCCCAGCTCACCTTAAAATTTCGCTAACTGCACAGTACAGCTTTACAATATAATATGCAGTTTACACAATATTTTTTTTCATAAATACTAACAATAAAAAATTACTTAGAATTACTTCTCCATTCTTTTCAGTGTTTTTCAAAACATTAATGACATAAAGTGCGGTTTATGCTTTACAGTTAACCCATAGGTTTAACAAAGTTAACAAAATTCAAGTCTTTCTCAGCTACTTTTCCTTGCAAAGCCATATTTCTCATGTCTGTTCCTATATTATTCCTACATTCAGCAGGACTGATATTTTACAGTCTACCATTTATTTACTAATGTGAGTGTTGCTGGTCTTCGTCCTTATTTTCTCATCTCTCATCAACAGTCTCTGGTTCAAGTCCAAGGTACTCTTAATTCTTCTGGTTAACTCTTGTGTTTTTTTTCTGTCTCTCAAACATTTTCCTTTGGAGCAATAGAAAATGTTTCACTGGCAAAGTGTTTTTATGGACTTTATTGTCAGAAGAATGATAAGCAGAGTCCTCTTCTGCTTGCTGGCTCAGTCTTTACTGGATAAACCTTTTTATTTCCTCCTTAGCATGTTCTGCATCAAACATGTTTTCGATCTTCCAGGAAACAATGTTTTGAAGACAGCTGTATATACAGCAGCTTTAATCTCACACTTGCCTCTCAACATTCCCTAACTGCTTGGATAAACTTGCTTCTGTTTGGGATGGTGTACAGTGAATAATTATTTAGCAATAACCCACAAGTGGGTGTGGGTATATCAGGATTTACCCAAGGTTGGTGTGGTTTGAATATGAGGGCAAAACCCGAATGATTAAACAAAGCCAATCATGGGTAAATCATGATATACCCACATCCACGAGTGGGTTATTGCTATTATACAATGACATTACTTAAAAAAAGAAATAGCTTATTGTAGATCAACATGTGTGTATGTACCTTTAAGAAGCTATCCAAGGGCTTGCACAAGTGTAGAAATATTGAGTACCCGCAAGTCTGACTGCCATTTTGTAGTAAGTTGCTGAGATATAAGCATGTATGTATATAAGGTATGTCTGTTAACTTTTTCATTTGTATATAACGATGCTGCTATCCATCCTGATGTGTTTCTATGTATTAAAGCACCCAAACGAAAACCCCAGCCTTCTTGTCATATGTGTTAGAGATGAATGAGCGACATGGTGTCAGAAGTGGCATGTCTAAAGGACATGGGATCAAAAACGACATACCCAAGAGCCATGAAGTTAAAGGTGGCTTGGCTAAAATTACTTGAGGTACTTGGTAGGAGCTGGTGGAATTTACAAGAGTGAATCATTCCTAAAATGTGCAAACTTCGCAAAACAGTTCAGAAATTAATTTCAGGTATTAAAACTTGCTCAACACTATTTTTTCACGTAATATAAAACAGGGCATACAGAGCATTCTAAATCATTTTCGCATAAGACGATATGTACAATATTGACAAAAATATTCAAATTATTATGGAAAATGTTTGAAATAAAGTTCAAATGCATAAAACGAATAAATTAAGGGGAAATGACCACATTTTTGCAAAGCATGTATTTTCGTATTAAGCAAAGATATCTGAGTTATCAGAAGTGTATAAATTGTTCACATGTTTGTGCAGTGTCACAGTAAAGCTATTTTGCAAAAGTACAGCCATTATAGGGCATATTTTGTAAAGTACAGTATTTTGGAGAGTTTATTCTACATTTGAATGCTATTATAAGCTCATAAAACTGTTTGATCATTCATAATTACAAGGGCCATATTTTCAGTGTGTTTGTACAAACTTTGTGGGCATGGCAGATAGATTTTGAAAACCCAGTGCACTTGTGTTTAACAGTAATATTGCTGAAAACTAGACAGTGTTTGAGCAAGAGTACAACATTTTCATAAAGGCTGCATTTTCTGATAAAGATGACCATACAAAGGCTTTTATTCTGCTTAATTTAGCTGGGTCAGAAGACACAGAAAGGAAGCGTGAATTTGTGTATGCGCCTGCTATCTATAGCAGAGAGGGAGAAAACCAATATATTGTTGTACCAGCTGAGTCAAGGGAGGACCCAGAGTGCTTAAAATATAAATTCAGAGAAATGTGTAACCCCCAGATAAATGTTACAATGGAAAGGCACTTATTTTACACAAAGGATCAAAAGCCTGGTGAAACTTTTGTAGCATATATAACTGACCTGAGAAATAAAGCTAAAACATGTAGATTTGGTGATTTAAGGGATGAGTTGAAAAAAGACAGATGTGTGTGGTATTAAAGAAGATGCTGTGAGAAAGATTTTGCTTCATGACAGTGATTTAACTTTGAATAAGGCCATTAAGATTTGTCAGATATACCAGTTTACAGAAAAGCACACAAGTATACTTACAAACGAGAACAGCTCTAGAAGGCACAGTGATAAAGCTTGTTAATAGTATGCAGCACATAACTAAAAGAAACAGACCCAAACACATGGCAGCAACTGTAACATCTGCAAAATTCATTGATAAACCCCAGAGCTTTCTAGCAAATTCCAGAGTTTGCACAGTCTCAGTGAAGCACAAGAATGAGTCACCAGACTCAAAGCATGGGCCCCATCCAATTTCATTGACGTAACTGTGGTGGAAGTCATGAATCTAAAAGGGAAAAATGTTTAACTTTTTCTCAGCAATGCCACAAATGCAATAAATGGAATAATTTCAAAAGGTTTTGTAATCAAAAGGCCCACATTATTTTATTAAAAGGGAACATTTTAAGAAATGAGCTGATCAATTAGAGCACTGTAACCCTACTCTTTATGTTGATGGTGTGTCAGTGCTTCATGAAACAGTTAACGCAGTAGATTTAAGGGGTTCCTATCAGCTGACCGAAGACGCAGGATAGCAAATGCGGCTTGGTCAAGCTGTAAATGTCAAAATGGCAAAATATTGAAGCGGCATGCAAGCGAATTCTTTCCCTTGGAAAGAATTTGCTTGGCCGCTTCAGTAGTTTGACGTTTTCGGCACTGTATTGCGGTCTCGGAGTTGGTATATTTAAGTAGGGGGTGAATCCCCCCACTTAATATCATGTATTAAAGTGTTTTAGTTCGGTTTTGAAAGCTTTTGCTTACATGTGGTCGGTAAATCACCGTTCACTAACCTAAGCATTCGGTGATCTAATATAGACCCGATTTAAGGGCAAAGAATGAAGTATTTTGTACTGCTTGGATAAATGGCAAACCCACAGAGGTCAAAGTTGATACAGGTTCCAGGTGTAATGCTATGTCAGCAGAAACATTTGCTAGAGGGTGTAAAGGTGAAAGGCTTGATTTGGCAAGGTGTGCAAAGCTTGTTGCTTATAGAGGTGAAGAAATTCAAACCGAAGGCTCAGTAGTGCTTTCATGTTACTCTGCTGGAAGAAGCTACAACATGTTATTTTATGTGGTCAAAAGGCATGTCCAGTTACTATTAGGGCTCAGAGACAGTTTGAAAATAGGACTGCATTCATTTAATAAGGAAGTCAATCATGTTAGCTTAAAAGACCACTACTCTAATTTTGCTCATTACATTTTTTTTACCTACACTGATTTTTTTTTGAAGACAAACTAGGCAAGTGTCCAGTTGTGTACTCCATGAAGTTAGACCCAGAGGTCAGTTCAGATATTAGGCCAGCACGTAAAATTCCAATAGCCATGCAGGACAGAGTCAAAGCTAAGTTAGATAAAATGGTGCGACGAGGTGTGACTTGTTCAGTTGAAACTCCAACTGGATGGGTATCTTCCATGGTGGTAGCTCATATGAAAAGCTCAGATGACATCAGAATATACAGTGACCCAAAATATTTGAACAAAGCATTAAAAAGACCTCATCAACCAATGCACATAGTCGAAGAAGTTGGAGCCTTGATGCCAAATGCCACTATTATTTCTGTCCTAGATGCAAAGAGTTCATTTTGGCAAATTCAGCTTGACAAGAAATTCTCATTGCTAACAACTTTCAGTTCTCCGTTTGGCAGGTGCAGATTTTTGAGAGTGTCATTTGGGATAAATTCTACAAGTGAAGTCTGTTGGATATTATGAATATAAGGCTGAAAATAATTCTGTTGTAAATATGCTGAAATAAAAAGCTTGCTTAAATGCAGAAACAAAGTTTAGTAATATGTGATCAGCATTCATATTAAATGACCATGGCTTGGAAAATAAGAAATCTGCTGAATTGACATTTTTCCCTTACAGACTTAAAAACAGGATGTATGCAAGAGCAAAAATGCAAAATCTGCATTTAAAGAATGGACAATGACACTGTGATAATGTGTTTCCTTAAAAATATGTTTTTCTGCATGGACAACAGGACACTGTTTCAGGATGTTCACACTGTCAGAAAAGCTGGCTTCTGATAAATTCAGCAAAAATGTGACAAGACATTGTTAAACAAGGAAGCTTAAAAATAATATTATCAAGTCAGCATTTGCGTCAGCATTTGCAACAATTAGTACTGTTTCTACAGGATGAGCAATTCTCCAAAACAGAATATCAAGAGGAAATGTATATGTATGTGCATGACTAAAATTGTATATACAGATCTGTATGAATCCAGTTACGTGAGAGGTATTTGTAGAGACACATTTGTCTTGAGGTAAATGTTATATCACTCACATCATCTGTACTATATGAGAAGTAAAGTGGAACAGTACTTTAAGCTGCAACGTTAGTCCATTTGGTTTATTATAAAAAGTTATTTGTTACTGCTCTAAAGTTGATGCTGCAAAGTATATTCTCTCATCAGTGTATATTCTGCAAGTTTCTGTATGAAACAGACTGTAAATGCAAATATAACCAGACTTTGATTTTAGCAAAATCCAGCCAGCAAGACTGAGTGTCTTAAGAAGACTTCAAATCCATCACAGTAAGCAGCTCCATATAATTTTTCAAAGTCTTTCAATGAGCAATGGAGTAATTATTTTCTAGGTATCCTTGTGCTATTATAGTAGACAACATCCTGGTAGGAGGTCGTGATGAAGTAGAGCATGACAAAAACTGCAGAAAAGTTCTGGAAAGGGCACGTCAAGTGAATCTTAAGCTCAATGCACAGAAATGCAAGTTCAAGCTACAAGAAGTTACTTACGTTGGTCATTTATTTACAAGTACAGGCTTATGACCAGACCCTTCAAAACAATCAGCCATTCTCAAGATGCCAGCTCCAGACAATCTTCAAGCCCTGCAATGTTTTCTTGGCATGGTCAACTACCTAGGCAAGTTCATTCCAAACTTGAGCCAACTTTCATCACCCGCAGAGAGCTTACACATAAAGATATATCCTGGTCTTAGTTAGAGCAACACTAAAGAGCATTTGATGTCCTGAAACAGAGAATTGCTAGTCCACCAAATCATGATGTTCACAAGCCAGTTACACTTTCCTGTGATGCTTTGAAATTTGGTCTTGGTGCAGTCATTCTACAAGAGGATCAACCTGTTGCTTATGCATCAAAAACTCTTACCCAGACTGAGATGCAGTATACCCAGATTGAGAAAGAGCTTTTGGCAATTGTGTTTGTATGTTCAAAGTTCCATGATTATGTTTATGGTAGACCTATCCAGATTGAAACAGACCACCAACCATTAGTCATTATCTTGAGAAAGCCTATGCATGCAGCTCAAGCCAGACTGCAACTTAGGATGCTGAGATTGCAAAAGTACAATTTCAATCTTGTCTAGAAGAAAAGCAAACTTCTTTATCTTGCTGATACATTATCTAAATCACCCAAAAACACCACAGAACAGCATGAGAATGAGAACCTTGATTTTGAAGTCATGGAACTGAGAATTTTTTCTTCTACATGTCTTGATGAGTTGAGAGATCAAACAGCCACAGATCTAGTTTTACAAAGGATCAACCACTTTATCAATCAAGGATGGCCATCAAAGCAATCTAGTTTACCTCAAGAAATGCAACCTTATTTTATATATAGAGATGAGATTTTGGCTGACAATGGTATCATTATGAAAGGTCCAAAAGAAATTGTTCCAAAGTCCTTGCAACAAGAGCACATTACTATCTTGCATTATAGTTACCTTGGAGTCTATTTTACCGAAAGAAGGGCGAGAGGTCTAGTATTTTAGCCTTCCCTGTCACAAGATATTGACATAGCACTTTCATCTTGTTTAGTGTGTAATAGTATGAGGTCACATCATATAGAAGGAACCAATTCAGCTTAACCAGATTCAGGAGCTACCTTGGCCGACAGTAACCACTGATATCTTTGAGTGAAATGGTCATCATTATTTGGTGTTAGTAGACTCTTATTCCAGTTGGTATGAGATTGACTTATTTCCCAACCTAGCATCCAGTACTGTCATTACTAAAATGAAATGTCATTTTGCAGTCCATAGTAATCCACACAAAGGTATTTCTGACAATGACACACAGTTGATAAGCCAACAGTTTAAAAGATTTTCTGACAAATGGGACTTTACTCATATCACAAATAGCCCAGAGTATCCGCAGTCAAATGTTCTGGCAAAACATGCAGTTCAGAGTGCAAAATATTTACTAGAGAAGTCAAACTGAGATAATAGTGATGTTTTCCTGAATCTCTTAAATCTCAAAAATGTTCCTTGTGATAAACATCTTAGTTCACCTGCTCAGAGAAATCTGTTGAGACAAACCAGAACCACATTACCAATCAGTAGTCTATTGCTGGTTCCATGTGTTAAGAACAACAAGTTAGTGAAAGTCAGTCTGCTGAAGAAACACATGACCCAGAAGTCCTACTATGATAAAACCAACAAATCACTCAATCAATTATGAGGGGGGAGTGGTAAGGAAGCCATCGTCCAAAGGTTATGATCGAATTGGTGTTGTGAAGAATACTGGTCCAGAGCAGAGATCATACATTGTGGAATCACAAGGAGCAGTTCTTAGGCAGAATCGGAAGCATTTGAGACTGGTGTCCTAGCCTATACCATAGAACATAGCCTGTGCGAAAGACTCTTTATCTCAGAGTGAGTTGTCCAGTGTTCAAATTCCAGAGGACATTCCCATTCCTGTGATGAATCCAGAAGTTCCTGATATGAGTTGTGCAACGCAGACTGTCCCTGTTACTAAGTTTTGTCCAGATTGTTATGTTACGAGATATAGTCGAATCTCTAAACCCTGTAACAGATGTGAAGCAACTTGGACATGAACACTGTGTTTTGTTTCTAATGTATATACTAATGCATATCTAACTCGAATATTGTTTTTTCAAAGGCCAATCTTTTTAATAGGCAGGATGTAGATGTGTGTATGTACCTTTAAGAAGGGATTGCACAAGTGTATAAATACTGAGCACGTGCAAGTCTGACTGCCATTTTGTCGTAAGCTTTTGAGATGTATGTATGGATGTATATAAGGTCTGTCTGTTAACTAGTTTGCTCGTATTTAATGATGCTGCTGTACATCCTGATGTGTTTCTATGTATTAAAGCATCTAAAAAAAAACAGCCTTCTTGTCATGAGTTTAAAGAGATGAATGTGAAACACTTATCTTTCTTAAATAATGTCTTTGTATAATGGCACTGTAGTGCTCCTCCATATTCTTCCACCTTTTCTGATGTACTGCACATGTATATGGGACTTGTGTTCCCATGTTTGCACAGTACATCAGTGCTGTTCAAAAAAAGCAATGGAAAAAAAGAGAATCTCCATTGCTGTTTTTTTACTGCAAGAAATCTAAACAAAGTAAACATGATTTGGGGGGGTGGAAGACAAAGGTGCAAGAAAAGAGATAGATTGTATTGCTCTTAAAAATTCAGAAAGTTACTTGTGTTCCCATGTTTGCACAGTATATCAGTGCTGTTCAAAAAAAGCAATGGAAAAAAAGAGAATCTCCATTGCTGTTTTTTTACTGCAAGAAATCTAAGCAAAGTAAACATGATTTGGGGGGGTGGAAGACAAAGGTGCAAGAAAAGAGATAGATTGTATTGCTCTTAAAAATTCAGAAAGGTACTGTATCAGGAGTTTTTTTGTTAGCGTGCATTTTCTGAAGGATATGCAACCTAAATCATGATTGTCTGCCATTATTTAATGACTTCCATCCCCAGTGGTTTGCCAGAAACCTTTTAGCAGGAAAAGACCAAAACTTTGAGGGAAGAATCTGGCCATTCTGCAAAGATCCAGACAGTTGAGACATATGAGAGTCTGCCAAGATATAATGAGGGACAGTGCATAAATACAAGGAAAATCAGGTATGTTTCTGTTGCTTTTCTTTTGCAGAACATACCTGATTTTTCTTATATTTTGCTCTGCTCTCTGTAGCATATGCCAATATAAAAGTCTGGGCAGTCAGTGGTACTTTAAAGGCTGGACTTTTTCTGCTGGTATATGCTCGATTTACAACAGGCACACTGGTTAGGCTGTCCAATCAGCATGCATGTTTTTGAATAGCAAAGTCCCATCATTGTATAATTATCCATTAAATTCTGCTGTTGCCAGTTTTTAATAATTTTCTTTTCTGCCACAATTCTGTCATTCTCAACTATTTCTACTGATATGCTTGTATTTTTATTAATACAAGTCTTGACTGCTTTCTCATGGCCAGGTTTGTAGCATATGCACAATGTGCCCTCTCAATTAACAAATCCTACTGTGGAACACAAGTCAAGTTACTTATTTGTCCTTCCATAAAATTAATGCCGTCTCTTCCTTCCAGTTTCTCAGGTACAGCAGAAAATCAAAGGTTTTCTCTGCTTACTTTGTCTTTTAACTGTACTGTTTTTTGAAACAGCTTTTCCTGAGAAACCAGCCTTTTCTTTATTTTGTCCTCTAAATTTTGCAGTTTTATCAGTTCATCTGAATAGCTAGTTAAAGCTTCTTCTGTTTTTACAGCTTTTTGTTATTTGAGTTTATATATTCCTTTGGTGTTTCATTTGTTTTAAACACTTCTGAATGCATTTATTTTACCACAGCTGAAACTTGAACCGCTTTTTGTTGAACAGCAGTAGGGATTCTCCCCAGAATGAGTTTTCTCATCTCCTCTCCTTTCCTGGTCGATTTACTTCCAGGTTCTACAAATTTCTTCTTTGCTAGCAACCAGGCAGTGTAATAACTATTTGGTGACTGAAATTTCCCCAAACTGACAGTTTCTCTGGTCATTTTTTCCAGTTAATGTTCTCACACTGGGAGAGATTCAATCAACCTGTTAACTAGCGTGCAGCCATCTTGGAAGCCCCTGCTTTGTCTGAAATTCTTGAACAAAGAAGTTGAGAGGTATTGTCTAGTATGCATACCGTCTAGCAATCAGCAGAAAATAATTAGGAAAATAATCTCAAAAGACTCCATGCAACAACCAAAGTCAGCTTCTTCTTCCACTGCTTTCACTTACCACCTAGGATAGCACAAGTTAATTATTGACCTATGCAAGTATCTTGTTGGGGGAGTTCAAAATATAACCTAAATGGTATCACATTTTTTCAAAACGTGCTAACATCACATGCTGGGTGTTACTGTCATATTAAAAATGTAAAATATGTCTCACTATTGGAAGAGAGACCTGATAAAATAAGTCCTAACATTATGAATACTAAAGTGTGATTCCAGAAAAAAATGGAATGTCTTAAATTGTCTGTTTCACATTTAATGTGTTTTTGCACCCTCAAACATGGGAAGGGGGCTGTGCCACTCATAAACCCCGCTAGACAAATACTACCCATGTGACTGCTGTACCTTGAAATAAGGGGAATACTTAAAAATACCACAGTTTCTGAATTATTAGAGTCCAGTCCTGTGATCATACTTCTAGTTTCACTTGTGCAGGGATCACAATTATAGTAGTCACACTTTCAACAGACACCCATGAATGTTTCTCTGTTCCATTTATAAGCTACAAATAATTAATATATTTGTTACACAGTCTGCCTCTTCATGTCATGGCAATAGCATAAACATACTTGTAGATTATAGTGTACACCTGCATAACATACGTGCATGTATACTCCCAGCATTTGTGTAATAATACATTGGTGTAAAAGGGGAAAATGTTAGAACTATTAAGTTATAATAAGTGCTTGTAAGAAGTGTAGGTCCTAGATGAATGGTTTACAGGGATTATTATATAGTTATATTGTCTATTTGTATGTAAAGCACTAGAGAACCACTTTCTGAGCAATAAAACTGTAGTATAAAAAACAACTTATGTGACCTGTGCATATGAACAACTTCAGGCAAATGTACTTTGCTTATTACTGTTTTATCCATTACTTGGATAGATTCCTGTCACGGAGACTCCCCATGTTTTGGAACAAAATTCCAAATTACATCAGGCAGAGCCCCTCACTAACACTCTTCAAGAGAAACATTGACGAGTGGATGGGTAACAGAAAATACACCCCTGGGATCACTTCATTGGCTCTGCTTGACAGAGGATCGGTTAATTAATCAGTGGGGCAGCGAAAGCTGACACACTCTGGCTAGGCTTATAAATGCCCTTGGGCAGATAGCCTAGTACCAACCTATGAACCTATGGTGGTAAATGTGACTTTGTGGTTGGTTGAAGTACATGCTTAGCAAAACAATAAATAAAAATAGATAATATGTTTTAGAAACAATGTGTTAGCTGTCAGCTGTAGGAAGTGGGCAGTATCTTCCTTACAATCACTCAGTTTGCTCAAACTCCTACATCACCTAACTTACCTGCAATTAACCATAGCACATACAACTAAATAAAATCCATCTGACTGCCCAGCCCATCTTCAATCCTAACTCACTACCACCTGAACAGATCACTCATATCTGAAAACCAACATCTCCTGCAAGTTGACAAACCTAAACTCCCAGCAGGTCAAATGATCTACTCCTTCTCTATCACCAAACTATGGAATGCACTCCCACTAGCTATTATGACTATCACTAACATCTCCTCCTTCAAAACAGCTCTGAAACACCATTGGTCCACCCTCTGGCACTGTATATGCTCTAACTTCCATCTTCCTAAAACTTGACTCCTCTTCCTTGCATCATATCACCTTTTTTCTCTACTTCCATCCTCCAAAACCTTGACTCCTATTACTTCTTTACAGTCACCACTACTAGCACCAACCTCTCCCTACTTCTAATACATATACCTTTAGACAGCTATTCTAATTCTTCCTGTATTACTCATTGCCTACACTCATAATTGAGTGTACTGTAGAGTGTACACTCATTTTAGAATGTACTAGAACAGGCACCTTGGATTTACTTCAATGCCTTGTGTTTGTATATTATCTCTGTATACCACCTATATTTTCACAATGTATTTTTGTATCTATACTGCCTGTTATAACAATGCTTCTTGTTAATACAGACTGTTCCAATATTACGTAATTTTATACTGTTTTTGTGGATCTTTTCTCCCCAGGCTTCCACTGAAAATGGGTTATTTTTGGTCCAGTGGACTTTCCCGGTGAACAAATGCCAATAAATAAAAATAAAGTGTTGTGCAAAGGCCATCTCATTGAAACAGCAAAATGTGACTGCACCAGTACTTAAAGTTGGATTAACAATCGTGTAGAAGATAACTTGGATCTCTACAACATGATCAAATCTGCATAGAGTGAATGCCACCTTATTGTACAGAAGCCATCAAACAACCTAATCAGCGACCCTTCAAATTATCATCAATCTGAACATTGAGATGTGATGGAATTGCATAAAAAGGGGAAATACATACAGAAATAAGAAAGCAAACAAATGCATAAAAGACAGTGTTGTGAATATCAAGAAGTAACTAAGTTAAGTAAGTAACTAAAATAAATTAATTAAAACCATGTCAGGAACCTGATGGCAACCCTGATTATCTAGGCAGAAATTCTATGGCACCTGCAATACTCCATATTAAATAAAAAAATCGATTAATGCATACATAAATAAATAAATATAGTATAGCCATGATTGTTTTATCAAATGGGTCTGCATAATAATAAGAAATAAAATTAAGCCCATGTGTAGACCTGATCCACAGATGCACTACTGACAAGACTAAGGCTTTAACCAGCACCGTAACAAATAACCAAGAACTTTTGGCTGCTCCTGTGCTCTTCTTCACACTACTGCAGTCATTATACAGTTCTACCTTACATGCTGTCTGGTGGGTGAATTTCATTTAGCTTGTCGATGTTCTGAAGTGGTGCTGATTAAGTTGTCTGATGACTTCTTAAGATGAGGTAGCAGTTGCTCTATGCAGATTCGATCACAACGTAGGTAACCTGATA